>NW_024879241.1:655294-899839 GCF_018340385.1 Cyprinus carpio | reverse complement strand
GAGAACATAGTTATGAATGGATTTGGATGGAACTCTGTGATCCCCTTTTGTTTCACCCATTGCTGCTGTGTCCAATGTTCCTAAGAATTTTTAGGCAGTCACGGCCACACCGAGGATATCAGGCTGTTGATGGGTGAAGGGCAAAACTGCTTTTGACCATCTGAAGTCCTGTCCTTCCATGGCTTTGTACCAAAGGTCTTCTTCTTGCCCTCTAAGACGGTGTCTGGCTGTTAGTCCTGGCATCTTTATACCGATGGCTTTGGCGACATTTGCTTAGGTTAGTTCCACCAAGTATCTCAATCAAAATGTTGAGCTAACCTTTGTCCACTATTTGTTTTCAGAGAGGCGCCCCGCCATAAACTGGGCCCTGAATGTTTGCTGTCCTCACTACATTGTATACACATGCTAGTGATTAAGTTGTAGCTTATATAATACTATGTAGCTGTCAAAAATAGTTGCCTGACGAAATTGAAATTGCTATACAGTCCCTTCATCATGACTAGACATGGTCAGTTTGTCCTTACTATACACACATTAGAATGCGAATCCACCCTCATAGTTAAGTAACAATCATGTCAGATCGTCCATCCTTTGAGTGAGAGTGTAACGTTAGGTTTTGAGCGATCTGGTTTGTCCACCTTTAAAGTTTATTACCTTTTTTTGACATGTTTTTCCATGTTGCTGTTGCTCAGCAATGTCATGGATGCAATATGTTTCTGGGGGTCTGTCCAAAAGGACAGAGGGCCGGTGCTCCGAGGGGTTATGACTGAAGGCGGTGACTAGTAGACTGAGTAGATTTGACATCACGTTTTTATACGCAAGTCCTCAACGGCTCATAAAAAAATCACAGCTACTTTATCCAGGCTGTGTGCAGTTTACAGTTTTGGAACTTATATGGATAGTTGGCCCCCCCAGGACCTCACTTATTGTAAAAAGACAGGGAAATTTCAGATTTGGAAGTATGGGAACTTTAACACAAACATTTCAGGAAAGACAAAAAAGAGCAGCAGTAAAAGTGTGCAGATGTTCATACTTTTTCTTGATACTGATTGGTTCATTTTTCCTAAAGTCCTCAATAATGGTAACACATGCCTCAAACGAGTTATCTTTAAGAATCCCCCAACTTCTGACCCCGTTCACAGTGCAGTATAAAAAGTCTTACATTTAGTCATTTTGCAGATGCTTTTATCCAAAGCGACGTACAACTGGGGAATAAACCCAAATAAAGTGATTCTTCTTAAAAAAGGCAGACACATTAAGTACTCGTAATACCGAAGTTTTCAGGCATTTTTTTCAAATAAGTTAAAGCTAGAAGGAAAGGAATAAGTAAAAAGAAAAGATAACACCACGAGGTGTTGCTTCTCACTTGTGGACACAGACTTTTGCAGGGGATGGTAGATTCGTAATAGTGAGTGGAAGTAGGCAGGAGCCTATGCCTGTGGATGTATGTAATCATCAATGTCCTATACTTGATGCGAGCCCCAACTAGTAGCCAGTGCAAAGAAATAAAGAGAGGTGTAACATGAGCTCTTTTTGGGCTCGTTTAAAGACTAATCATGCCGCTGCACTATGAATCATTTGTAGAGTTTTTGATTGTGGATTTGAAAATGGAAGTCCAGCCAGAAGAGCACTGCAGTAGTCCAGTCCTATAAATGACCAAGGGCCTGGACAAGCAGTTGTGCAGCATGCTTTGTTAGAAAGTGCCTATTATTTATGAT
The DNA here is from genome assembly GCF_018340385.1 of Cyprinus carpio. Lineage (NCBI taxonomy): Eukaryota > Metazoa > Chordata > Actinopteri > Cypriniformes > Cyprinidae > Cyprinus > Cyprinus carpio. Next base: position 898,121 of record NW_024879241.1, on the reverse strand, counting down.
GCTGTGAAAATGCAAACCTGCAAGATTGAGCAGTCTTTGCAATGTGGTCTTTTGAAGGTCAGCTGGTCACCAAAGATTACACCCCAGATTTTTCTGAAATTGATTGGGTAACTGTAGAAGAACCTAGCTGGATGGTGAAATCATGCTGAAGAGTGGAGTGGCAGGGAAGACAATAAAGCCCTGACACGTTGGATCATCTGGTTGAAATAAGAGATAAGAGCTGTGTGTTATCAGCATAGCAATGGCAGGAGAAGCCATGCGCCTGCATGAATGGGACCCAGTGATGCAGTGTAAATGGAGAAGAGGGAGGGGCTTAAGAACTGATCCTTGAGGAACTCCAGTAAACAGTTTGATGTGCTTTGGATACCTCCCCTCCCTAGGCCACCCTGAAGGACCTACCCCAGTGAGATAGGATTCAAACCAGTGAATGAAGTGGAACCCCTGTGAATCCCAGTCATGAGAAAGTGGGACAGGAGGATCTGATGATTGACAGTGTCAAAAGCAGCAGATAGACATCCAGCAGATTAAGAACTGATTAATTTTTTGAATCAGCTTTTTGCAATCTGCAAGACTTCCGTGACTGACAGTAATGCCAGTCTCAGTTGAATGGCCATTCCCTGAAACCTGACTGGTTAGTGTCAACTTTGTTTGTTCTGTAAAAGAAAACAATTATAGCTGGTTGAAACAACTCCTTTGATGATTTTTCGCTTTGAATGGAAGGAGAGAGATAGGTCTGTAGCTGTCCTACAAAAGAGAAGTGTTTAATGTAGATTTTATTTTGAGCAGTGGTGTTATCTAAGCCTGTTTGAAAGCAGTGGGAAAAGGTGCCTGTGAGGAGAGATGTTTTGATGATGTGTGTGAGTTGCTGGTAAGAGTGTAGGAGAGATTGCTTGGAGAAGATTTGAGGGTGGAGAGGGACTTTAAAACAGGTCTATTAATTTATTACGCAATGAATTATAGGCCTGAAATTATCATTATTAAGACTACAGTCATCAAAATTAAGAGCAGCTTTATTTTGTGCACTGATTTTCAAAAACAACCTGTTTAACGTGAAATACATCTCTATACTGCTCACAAGAGTAATATTAATGGAATAATTTTAGACAGTTATATACTGTTGTCACAGAACAGCCAGACCTCCACACCAGCCAATCCCAGGGCACCTCCCTTACCTGAATCCTAATCACACCCACCTTCCATCCATCTACACAATCATCAAGCGCACTAGAAATCACATGTAAGCACATGATCACCACGACCCAATGTCCAGTCTTGTTTATACATTAAGGACTGCTAAACGTAGCTCCTCGAGTGCTGCTCCAGTACCTACCCAGCATGTCTTCATCCTCCCTCGTCTCTGTGGCCTCCAATGCAAACCAGACATTCAGCCCCCCAAAAGCCCCCAGATAGTAAATAAAAAAAAAATATATAATAAATAATAATAATTAATAATTCCTTACGAAAACAATTAGTGATAAGTAATTAAATACTTTTTGGAGAGAGTATTTACTTTCTTCGAACTTCAGCAGTCAACCCACCCATCGTCTCACATCCATCCTTAAGGGTAGCAAACAATGCCTGAATCAGACCACCAGCCAGTGAACATCCTTTTGGCAACTGAAAGAACACTTTTCTACAGCTCCTATTCTTCACTATCCCAACTCAGATCTTGAATTCCACCATAGAAGTAGATGCTTCAAAACACGGGAAACGGTGCTGTACTATCTCAACACCACGGTAACCCACCCCCAAACTATTCCCATGTGCCATCTACTCCCCCAAACTCAGTTCCCCCTGAAAGAAACTATGGTGTTGGAGATAGGGAATTATTAGCCATAAAGGCTGACTCAATCCAGCGGAAGCGGGACGCCCTCTCTCAACAATTTGACCATTTCCCCCCATAAACACCACGACCCGAGCCCGTCCTTACTTCCACGATCATCGTAGCTCCTGTACAATGGGATATTATGACTGAGATCACGGAGGCCCCCAGATCAACGAGCCAGTCCCTCCTGAATACCCTCCAAACCGGGACATATGTACCTCTGAATTTCCACCATGGAGTGATACAGTGGGGTCATGGACTCCCCCCAATGCTGGTCATCCAGGTATCAATGCCACCATTCAACTTGTCATCAACTGTTTCTGGTGGGCCTCTCTACAGACATATGTGTCTAACTTCATTTCAAGACTGCAACATCTGTAGCATTTCTAAAACCTCCCATCAACGACCAGTAGGTCTTCTGCAGCTCCTTGCCATTCCTCAACAGCCTTCGTCACATATCACCATAGACCTCCATCACTGATCTTTTCCCGATTCTCACAATTATACCACCATACTCACTGTCATTGATCGCTTTTCCAAGGCCTGTTGCTTTATTTCCCCTGACCAAGCTCCCCACCGCTTTTGAAACATTCGAGGCATTGCTGAACCAGGAATTCTGGTTTTATGGTCTGCCAGAGGACATTGTCATTGTCATCAACATCAGTCTCACCTCCAGATACCATCCTGAATCAATCGGCCAGGTTGAGAGACTGAATCAAAAACATACAATTCCTCTGCTCATACTGCCACAACAAGCAGTCGGATTGGAGTTGCTTCCTGTTATGGGCCGAATACGCCCAGAACTCGCTTCGCAAACCATCCATTGGACTTACCCCCTTTCAGTGTGTGCTCGGTTTTCAACCTTCTGACCTACCCGCAGTCAACGACTTCTTACATAGAAGTGAGGAGACTTGGAATTCAGCTCATGTGCATCTTCAACGAGGAGTCCGCAGAGCCAAGGAACAGGCTGATCACCGTCGAAGGGCAGGACCCATCTTCACTCCAGGACAGTGGGTTTGGCTATCTGCTAAAGATCTCTGCCTTCACCTTTCATGCAGGAAACTTAGTCCTAGGTACGTGGGTCCTTTCAAAATCATTAGGCAAATTACTCCTGTATCATATTGTTGGGCTTTACCATCCAATTATCATATCTCACCCACTTTTCATGTACCCTGCTCAAGCCCACATATGGTCCGAGAAGAGCACCCCTCCCATCATCATTTACGGCGAGGAGGCCTATCAAGTGCGAGAGATCCTGGATTCACGACGCCGAGGCATGGGGGTGTTTCAAAATCGACTGGGAAGGGTATGGTCTTGAGGAGAGATCTTGGGTAACTCCCAGGACATCCTAGATCCTACACTCACCACTGCATTTCACTGGGACCACCCCACAGACCAGCACTGAGACCCCGTGGAAGGCCTCAGCATCTTGATAGTTCTCGCTTCGGGAGCCACTCGCAGGGAGTGGGGTCTGACACCAGTCAGGGCTCTGTGGCCCTCTCTGATCACCACCGTAGGGCACCCTTACCGGAGTATTAACTCTCATTCGGACTGCATTTCCCACACACTCCGTGTCTAGGACTAAATCACCTCCAGGTGTCTCTCATTTGCTCCCCTATATAAGCTGTGCTTGGACTCTCAGTATTTCGCAAAGTTGTTTGTTTAGCCCCTGTCTGGCATTTCTGAGCGTTATTCCTCGTTTGATTGTGCTGTGTATGTTCTTTGTATGTTCTTAGACTGTGTTGTGATTCTCTGCCACCTGCCCTCTTGACTGCTTTTGCTGATATTGACCAGATGCTGATTGCTGCCAGCCCCCGACCATTGCCCGGTAAATGTTTATGTCTCTGGATTCTCTGTGCCATACCTGACAATGTTAATTGACCCTGCTTTGTATCTGACTTTGATTTAATTAAACTGCAAATGGATCCACTCGCTTTTGACCCCCTCATTACAATTAGTAACTAGTAATTAACTAGGTTTTTTTTTTTCAAATTTGTGATTTTGTTTTTTTTTGCAGAATCTGTTAGTTGAGATCACGAAGAAGCCTCTCCGTGTTTGAGATAGCAGTATTGGTATATTTAAAAAGCGTACATTTTGAGGTTGAAATCGGCTTGTTTTTCAGAGAGACTAGAGCACGCAGTAGGGCCGTGTCATTGTCTGTGTATTTCCATACTGGATAAGCCGGCTTTTGTTATTGCCCCCACCCTCCAAGGGAAGCGTGGCTTACTTATTATGCAGCACTCTGGCCAGCTCTAGCTGATATCAAAATTCAATGAAGATGGACCCCGCAAAGATTATCGCAGACGAGAATGTATCGGACTGGCATCAGACGAGTTGGACCATAAGATATCAGAGGCTATATCGATAGTAACATTTGATGGGGATAAAGACAGAGAAATGGGGAAAATCTGTAACTTTGACTGTAAATGCTACACGAGGAGAAAAGAGAACTCTCTGCATGGGAGTCAGTGCTCTAGCCAGAAGCTTTCTCCAGACATTATGTACAACATACGGCTGGATTCTTTAGCTGCGGAAAAAGAGTGACAGGACATGCGAATTATTGGACATTTAGAGGCAAACAGACGCACAGTTAAAAACTTCGGAGATGGTTACTTATTTCATTGGAGGCAACAAGATCTGCAAGAATACTTTTCTATTTCTTATGGGGTGAGTTTCCATAAACATCAAAGTTTGACGTTTTGTGTTCATTCTAAGAACACGTACACGTTATCTCATGTTTTAATGCATGTTTAGACCTTACGTTAGTTACTTGCATTTACGCGTTACGTTAAGTGTTTCCCGCGTGAGGTAATTTTTGTTGTACGTTGCCCATGATGTTCACGCACGCACAAAACTACTACGGTACCTCAGCGTTTCACAGACACACTGAAAAAAATCTCATTTCATGATTATAGTGACCAAAATGATCACAGTTATCACAGAAATCCTGTTTAAAAAAGTCCTAATGCTACACAATGAAATCAATTCACCAAGTTTTATGTAGAAAACCAGCAGATAACAAATAAAATTAGCATAAATATGTATTCAAATAATAATACATTAAAAATGATGGCCAGATTTTAAAGGAGTGTCTTGCAACGTTATCTACAATGCACAAGTTCAAATACAGTTTTGACAAAAAAGGTTTTATAAAAAGATAAAATATTTCAGCCTCTAAATCATTTTTATAAAAGTCAAAAAAGATAAATTACTGACATTACAATGCACATTATCCTTTATTATTAATAGTATGCAGTCCGATTTTTCCCGTTGCATCAGTCGTTGCTATGCAACCATGCAGCTTTATGGGGGGAGCTTTACAGGGGGTATGGCTTATCTAAATGAGATGTAAATGAGCCATATTGTCACTCCCAGCAGGTGAGAACAGGTGAGAACTGCACAATCTTTTAGAGGCCATTTTCTTACTTTTGAGCTTTTTTGAGTGCCTACCTTCAAATGGCCACAACTTCTCTAAATATTATCAGATTTCCATGTGTTACACATCGTTGGAAACTTGGAGACTACACTTTCGAGAATATGTGAATAACTCAAAATGCCCCCAGAACCGACTTGTGTCCCATTGGTCACATATGTGTGTGTGTTGTGTGGTGTGGGTTGGTGTGTGTGTGAGTGTGGTATCACCGATAAGTCAATTTTCAGCAAATCAGTACGCTATATTCAGGTCAGGTGACAAGGCTACTTTTCATTTTTGAAAAGAGGTGCTAGCTGAGAGGAGTTCATCAAAGCTGACTAAAAGTGATTGAGGATGGATTATTTCAATGAACTTGATGAACCTGTGATATCTTCTTCTTCAGGGGGTAAAAGGAAAATTAAAGATGAAAACATTTTTAAGTAAACTTGCAAAAGAATGGTGTCGGAAAAGCTAGGCATGGAATGCGAGATGCCTAGTAGGCTACTTTTAGTAAGCAGAACTGGCACTACAGTATTAACCAAATGCCTGGTTATTGCATTTAATCACGTCCATACAGTCTATGATCACAACAACAACCCTTGTCAGGCATCTACATTGTCATCTGAGGAGATTACAAAGATTACACAGATTAAACAGATGTTTTTTTTTTCATCTCTAAAACACGTAATGTGGAGTTATCAGCTTTGGTTAAAAAAACGTATCTTAAATGAACATTTTGTAATGTGCAATTGAAAAAAAAAAAACATAAAAAAGAAGTTACTGGTTTTTGCAAATAAACTCTTCATTCAAACACATAATATCATGTTTTAAAATATAACAATATCATGAGTGCCACTCATGTGATATTGCTCTCGCTGCTTTGTGTGATCGCTCACGGTATAAATGAAAACATATGAGATATATGAGACATAAAGCGGGCGTTATATATATAGGTGTATGTGTTTGTGCATATTAACAAAACTCACCAGATTTTGTCATTTGGACCTCCTGCTGCCAGGACTGCTTGTTTCTGGACTCCTTCTTGGAGCACATTTTTACAATTACAATTGCCCGTTTAAGGGCTTTTTTTGATACGTGGGCTCCTTCTGGGCTCGCCTCCTTCACCCATTTTAGAAAATGGGAAAGGTCCATTAACTTGTGTAGAATTGTTGTAGCCCGATATTGTAGGGTTATCAGCCATCTTCAGTGTGAGTTGGATGAATATGTGTGTTTTCTTTATTTGCTTATCGATACTACTGTACTACTTTCATAATTTAGCCCCGGGACTGATTAAATACCAGGTTTTGGTACCCATTCCCGAAGTTTATTTAACCAGAAAAGTAACTGGAAGAAGTGTCCTGGCAAAAATGGGCAGCAATACAACCAGTTTCAACCCAAATCACACAACACAAATTTTAAAACAATTACATATCACAAAGTCATCTTCCATTTGTCAAGTAAGTGTTTTAAAATGATCAAACAACAGCAAATTTTATAATCTACAATTTTGAGATACTGGATTTTTGACTTTCATGAGCTGTAAACTCTAATTATCCAAATTAAAAAAAAATGTTTTACTTTACATATATTAAATCTAGAATATATCATTAGAATATATGAAAAAAAATAAAATCATTATATCAATTTTTTTTAGCTGCACCTGTAATTAAATACCAATGCATTTGTCTCCTATTAGACAAAGAAGGCCAACCTACTCTGCTATACAAGGTACAATGATATGGCGATGGTTTACAATCTGATATAAACCTTAGAGCACCATGATAAACAGCATCTAAAGTAGAAAGAAGAAGTGAGGGTGCAAACTGACACACTAAATAAAAACTACAGAAATTACATTCTTTCTTGCATTAAATGAAAAACAAAACTTTACAAAACCCAAGCTTAATTTGATTATTTTCATCCATTTTGTAATATAAGAGCCAAAAGATAAGACATCGTCAACAATGATGCCGAGATATTTATACTCTTTTACTACAGGTGAATCTTAATAAATTAGAATGTCATGGAAAGTTTTATTTCAGTAATTTAACTCAAATTGCGAAACTCATGTATTAAATAAATTCAACGTACAAAGACTGAAGTAGTTTATGGTCTTTGGTTCTTTTAATTGTGACGATTTTGGCTCACATTTAATAAAAATCAACCAATTCACTATCTTAACAAATTAGAATACTTCATAAGACCAGTTAAAAAACTGTACTGTACATGTACTCATTACTTGGTAGGGGCTTTAATTACTGCCTCAATTTGGTGTGGCATGGAAGGGATCAGTTTCTGGCACTGCTGAGGTTGTATGGAAGTCCAGGTTTCTTTGACAGTGGCCTTCAGCTCATCTGCATTTTTTGGGCTCTTATTTCTCATTTTCCTCTTGACAATCCCCCATAGATTCTCTATGGGGTTCAGGGTCTGGTGAGTTTGCTGGCCAGTCAAGCTCACCAACACCATGGTCATTTAACCACCTTTTGGTGCTTTTGGCAGTGTGGGCAGTTGCCAAATCATGAAGTGCTCCAAAATTTCTTGGTAAACGGGTGCAGTTACTTTGGTTTTCAAAAAACACAATGGACCAACATCAGCAGATGACATTGCCCCAAATCATCACAGATTGTGGAAACTTAACAATGGACTTCAAGCAACTTGGGCTATGAGATTCTCCACCCTTCCTCCAGACTCTAGGACCTTGTTTTCCAAATGAAATACAGAACTTGCTCTCATCTGAAAAGAAGAATTTGGACCAATGGCAACAGTCAGGTTCTTCTTCTCCTTAGCCCAGGTAAGATGCCTCAGATGTTGTCAGTGGTTCAGCAAATTCTTTGACACGTCTGTGTGTGGTGGCTCTTGATGCCTTGGCCCCAGCCTCAGTCCATTCAAGTTCATTCAAATTCTTGAATCGATTTTGCTTGACAATCCTCATAAGGCTGTGATTCTCTTGGTTGGTTGTGCATCTTTTCCTTCCACTCAACTTTCTGTTAACATGCTTGGATACAGCAATCTGTGAACAGCCAGCTTCTTTGGCAATTCATGTTTGTGGCTTACCCTCCTTGTGAAGGGTGTCAATGATTGTCTTCTGGACAACTGTAAGATCAGCAGTTTTCCCCATAAATGTGTAGCCTAGTGAACCAAACTGAGAGACCATTTTGAAGGCTCAGGAAACCTTTGCAGATGTTTTGAGTTGATTGGCTGATTGGCATGTCCCCATATTCTAATTGGTTGAGAAATGGTGGGCTTTCGTTAAATGTGAGCCAAAAATCATCAAAAATAAAAGAACCAAAGACTTAAACTACTTCAGCCTGAGTGAATAACATTTATTTAATACATGAGTTTCGCAATTTGAGTTGAATTACTGAAATAAATGAACTTTTCCACAACATTCTAATTTATTGAGGTGCACCTCAAATCAATCCTATTACCATGTAGTGTCTGAAGAAAGATTCAATTATTATTTTTTTTATTTTATTTTTTTACCTGAAAATAACATATACTTGGTTTTATCAACATTCAGAATAATTTTATCAGCTAAAGTGATCAGCTAGAGACAAAAAGAAGGAAAATATCTCATCAATTATCAGGGAATAACATGAGTTCAAAGTCTTTCATTCATGACATGACTTCATGGATGAAAACCTTAATTAAGACATCAAGTAAGGTGAGCACATCATAATTTATGATTTAGTATGCATGACTGTGATATTTTCTTTGTTCACAAAAAAAAAAAAACTTTACTTTCAGGATCCAAAAAAGCATTATTCCATGCATGTAAGACTAATTGAATTATTAAAGGGGTCATGACATGGGTTTTTTTATTTTATTATTATGGTCCCCTAGGTGCAATTATAGTATTACTATAGTTGTTTTTAAAAAAAAACTTTTAAAATGTAGTGAATTATGAAACATTTTTTCCCACCCTGTTTCTCATCCTTTGATTCAAACAGTCCTGTTTTGGGTTGTTTCCCCTTTAAGAGTTCAGTGTTAACGCCCACTGTTATGATTGGCTAACGACAGTGCCTATGGATCAATTATTAACACCCCCAGCCAGAACATTTGCGGATTGAGCGTAACTGTTTAGTAGCGGGTGATTCCATGTACGATGTCGTGTTTTCATTGGTCAGTCGTTGAAGTCTATTTCTGATTGGTTGTTGCCGTTTTGACAGCGTTTATGCCAAGAGCAAAGAAAGAGAAAGAATTCGAAGAGAAGAGTACTTGGCCATGCGCGAACGCACGGGACACAGTCTAAGCACATACACGCTTACTTTAAGCGAAGAGGAGAGATTCGCGATTGCACTGAACAGGGTTTAAGTGCAGGCATACTCTCTGAGCGAGCCCAGAGAAAATTCTTACAAGAGCAACGTGTATCTGAGAGCGCGCGCGCCCAGTTCCCGTGTATCTGAGAAGAGAGATTCGCGCTCGCACATTATATTAATGTACTTTCGCGCTACAATAATGCGCTCTCGACATTTGACAGGGAAATAACGCCATACTGCGTGGCATTGTAATTTTCCTGTACACAGACCCACTCGCTGTCCGTCGACTGAACACTTATGAGGCGCGCGGCGCGACAACGAGCTGAAATGAGCGTAGTTGTCTTGTGCTGGAGGCGGTCATATGCAAATGGTTGGAACGTCACTTCGCACCGTGACGTCACTTCTTACCATGGATCCAGAACGAGCTGTATTTAGAGCTTGATTAAATAAATGGCTCGTTTATAATGGGGGAGGACGTCTTAAGCTATGAAACTTGCAGGACGTTTTAATGGTACAAAGACCTCTTATATTCCAAAAGATCAAGGCAAATTTGGTTTCTCATTTCATGACCCCTTTAAAGGAATATATAAAAATCCACATTACCTCATGCATGCATACAGGCTATAACAGTACCGGTATATCAATTAATGTGAGAACTAAGGTTTTTCATATGAGTTATCAAGAATGTTCATGTCTTCTTCATAGTAGCCAGCAGGTAAATGGACAGACCCCAAAATTGGCCAATTACAGCACATAGTAAGTGATTTCTGTTAACATCCAACTACAGTAGTCATCATTAACTGAGCATTAGCTTCTCATGACTTCATGTATGTGGCCGCTCAAATAAAGTGGTGACTTCATATACCATAAACTGTAAGTGCCTGTATGTCCTCCTGACTACCAGGTGATAATTTTTTTTTGTGAATTTTGTATTTTGTCATGTCATTACATTATTTAGAGCAGTGGTCCTCAAATCTGGCTCGCAAGATCCACTTTCCTGCAGAGTTTAGCTCCAACCCTGATCCTGAAGACATTGAATTGCATGCTCAGATGTGTTTGATTAGGGTTAGAGCTAAAAAGACATGAAAAGGCAAAAACAGTGTGATTTGTTTTAATCACAAATTACTTTTTTCAATTTTATAACAAACTTTATATAAAGATGATTCTCAATTATGAAATATATAAAAAATATGCAAAATATGTGTAAAATCGCCATAAGTTTTTTTTTTTCATTATATAAAATGTATCTATAAACTGTATCTAACTTGCATAAGTGTTTTTGGGGCTACATGAACAAATAAGTGAAATAATGGGTGTAATAATTATCAAGATTTTCCTAATAATATTTAATAGGAATATTAATAAATAAATATTTTTTCTCTATTTTTTTCTTGTGTCTCACAAAATAATAAATAAACATGCTTTAGGTCCTGGTGTCCTCTACAGTGGACATTTATGAAATCCATATTTTGATTTGAAACCCCATAACAATTTCCTGAGATGCTGATTTATGAAAACAATTTGAAAATTAGTCAGAATTACAGTAAATGTTAATTATAAAATATCATATTTTCATAAGGGTGTTACACTTGATCCCTAAATTAATGTCAGCCATTTTTAAAGACCAAGGAGAGGGAGTGTTTATGGTGAAACCCTGAATGTGGTCTGTACAGGACATACAGACTTACAACTGTGATATTTAATGTCTTAGATAATTTGATAAACATAATGTCCTCTACAGAGGACAAAAATCTAGTAAAACTGGAAGTAAAATGTAAACCTTTTTTGTTCTTTTTTTCTTTAAGATAGCTGAAGCTTTAGCCTTCTGCTCACAAAAACTAACTTATAATTCCATTTCCTGCACACTAAACCATACAAAGGACAAGTATGTATTTGTACTGCCATGCTTGTGCCATTTATTTGTTCAGTTTAATTTTGTTCAACATTACATATTTAATGAGGGTTCCATATCAGTAGCTTTTTACATGAAATGGTGTCTCCTTATTTTAAAAATACCAAACTGTTTGTGAAACCTGTGAAAACTTTTGAAAGTCACATTATGTAATTACAATTATTATACAATTAATTTATGCAAGTACATATATTAGGCACACATCTTTGGAATCTTGACGGAAACTTGAGTGGAGAATTACAACTAAAAAAGAATACATGGCTACAGAGAACCTGCAGTATAAAAGAAGTCAACTTTATCAACAACTTCAATCTTTTCTGGGGCCATAGACAACTGTTTAAATTGGATGGCTTCCACCACCAACAAACTTAGTGCAAGAGTGCTAAAGGATATTATCTACTTCTCCCGCCATCATCCTTCAGCAGAATGTGCCAATCCGCTCAATCTGAATGGCATACACACACCTGGACAGTCTTGAGTGACCACAGGACTTCATATCAGCTCCTGAGTCACCATGTGGTTGACACATCCCACAAGGATGCTGACAACACCACGCAATCACAACAAGCACTGCTCATGGACACTGTAATAGCTCAGCCATGCTCACAGAGCTCATCACAGACAGACTGTGAAGTATCAGAACAGCTCCAAGACTCAGTACCCAAGGACAACTTTATGGAAAACAGCCAGGGAAGCCAGGACAACATATCACAGTCACCGGAAACACCAGAGTAGGGATACACGATCATGATTTTTCATGGCCGATTCCGATATTTATTTTTTTTTTGAAAGCTGGCTGGTTGATTTAGATATTTATTTTTTATTTTTTTTTTTTATTTAAGCAAAAAAGAAGGAAGGAAAGTATGCATAAACAAGATGTTTATTTGGTATTTAATAGGCCAAACTGGCTTTTGGCTATTGAAAACAATAACCTTAACCATCTGAAATTAACGGCAGTAACTGCACAGTAAGTAGACTACATTTAATACAAACATAGATGGTACAGACATCAGTATTTAGCTTTTGTTTTTGAATTGGGTTGAAACTACACAGAACTGGCCTTAAATGAAAAGATTAACTGTAACAATGTGAAATTAAAGGCAACAACTGCATAGTTCTACAATCCAAACAACACAATAAACACACATTCAATAAGATGTTTCTTAATCAGCATTCAGTATTTGTTTTAGTTTTTAAATTTGGTTTTAAATTAAAAAAAGGTCTTTACCAGTGAGACTAAATAAAAGTATGCTATATAAATAAATTATTCCAAAATGTTAAAATCATGTTGGTGCGAATAAAACAAAGATGCAAAGTGTTTCTTTCGTCCAATTAAAAATAAATAAATTGGGTATTGATTTACATCTATATTTTTTTTTACTTGAGCCAATGAAAAATAAATAACTATTGTCTCAAGTTAAAAAAAAAAAAAAAAAATACAGATGTGAATCATTACCCTAATTTTTTTTAATTGGATGAATGAAACACTTCAGTGTGCTACTTCAGCAGGTAATTTTTTAATCAAATTAAGTCGATGTAATTTTAAGGCAAAATAAAAATAATCATCCTATACAGAACTGACGTTTACTTCCGGCTTTTCAAACATGTATGCAAGTTCTACTTTACAAAAAAAAAAAAAAGGATTTCAGTTTTGTCCCTGCATTGTCTACGTTCGCGCAGCTTCAGTGGGCACAGGAAAGGGACTCTTATTTTGTGCAGTCGGCTGTTCGCTTCCTGCTATCTGTGCCTCAGACGTGTAGCTCTGCACTTCCAGCGCTGAATGGCTGCCAGTGTCCTGCGCTCAGATTTCGAAATACTTCCACACAACTGACATGATAGAGAATGATTACAATGTAGCCTGTGCATGCGGGCACACTTCCGGAAAAATCGGCCAAAAAAAGACCAAAAACCGGCCGATTGCCGATCGAGTATTTTAAGCAAAAACCATCCGGTTCCGATTTATGGCCGGTCAACCGGTACATCCCTACACCAGAGACACAGCCCATCTCACCAGATATATTATCGCTCTCTCCAGCATCTCAACTTCTAAGCTTCTCACAGAAAATGGAGGGACTGGTGTATGCTGGGACAAAACTCTCTCACTCTTTTGCTGCAAGCCCCCAGATGCCAACTAAAAAACGGCTGGCCCCACAACCACCAAAGCTGGTGGGCCCAGCTCACCCTTCTCCTCCTCCTGTGAGAGCTCTCTGGCCGCTGCCACAAAGCCAGTGCCCAATTCCTCCTCTATCTGCTGTAGATGAACCAAAAACAACTGATAGCAGCTCTCAGTGATATGTGTTGGGTCCCCACTATGACAGCAGCAACATTCATACATCTTTACAGAACAAGTGGGAACCCAGTGTGCCTGTAGCTTGATATATTCCTGTTTTGTCACATGATAGAAAGTCTAAGGCCTTTTCAAGCCGTATGGCTGACCCATCTAATCTGCGGCCTATTATGCAGAAAAAAATATAACTGCTGTTGAGACAAAAAGTAATGCCATCAAGTTAGCATTTTTAAACATTTGCTCACTAAAAAATAAATCATTTCTAATTTATGATTTAATAACCACAGACAGTCCAGATTTTATGTTTCTAAATGAAACATGGCTAAATATAGAGTTAACTGGGAATTCATCTAAAAAATCAACTTCCGCATCTAACTAAAAAAAAAATTAGCCAACTACAGGGGACACAGGGAACAAATCCTGAATCACTTTTCAACTCTTGCATTAGGCAGTATGTTAGATTAGACAGTAACTGTGCAGTTTTGGTTCAAGAAGGTAAGTAGATTTGAATAGGTTGATAACCTTAAATGAAATAATAAACAAAGAGAATGATACATCATTTCTGAATAAATGTAAACAAATGTGAACAAAATACAATCTAAATAAACTTTACACTATTGTTTCAATATTACATTTTTTTCCTACTTTCTCTTCTTATTCAGGCATAACATTCATAACGTCTCACAAGCAAACACGTGATATACTGTATGACATTTTTCTGCATTTCTTAAACGTTGTATATCATGCACTTATGTTTTTTGATGCCCTTTTAACTGTTATAGCGCCACCTATGGTCCGATCTCCATGAATCTTTGCATGCTTGTTAAGAGTCATCTGCTACATGTTTTCACCAAGTGTCGTAAATTTTTTAGTTTTCATTTAGGTTTTATAGGCTTTTGGCTATTCTGGCCATGCCCCTTTTCTAAATTAACCTGTTATAGCTAACCAAAGGACAAAATTCAAAAAAAATTTTTTAATATAATTATTGATCTAGAATGTCCAGGGAATTGCACTGCAGTGGTTTGATTGAGATTAAATGAAAAACCTAGGACTAGTTCGCAAAAGTAGGTTTTTAACATATTTGTGAATATTTAATGAACAATTTGATTGACAGTATTACTCCCAGAGGCAAAGTTGTTCAGAATGAGGAGCTCTATCATATGATATGAAGATCTTGTGTTTCTGTGAATATAAAACATGTTCTACAATTTGAGGTCATTTTATTTAGAAATTTTGTATATTTGAGGCCTTTTCAACTGTTATAGTGCCACCTATGGTCCGATCTCCACAAAACTTTGAATGCATGTTCATAGTTATCTGATACTTATTTTCACCAATTTTGGTCAAATTTTGAGTTTTCGTTTAGGTTTTATAGGCTTTTGGGTATATTTGATCACACTGCTTTTCTAAATTACCCCGTTAAAGGTAACCAAAGGACAAAATTCAACATTTTTTTGATAATTATTGATCTAGACAGTTCAGAGAATATTACTGCAGTGGTTTGATCGAGATTGAGCAAAAAACCTAGGACTAGTTCGCAAAAGTAGGTTTTTAACATATTTGTGAATATTTAATGAACGATTTGATTGACAGCAATGATTCTTGAGACAAAGTTTCTCATTATGAGGAGATGTATCAAATGATATGCATATTGTGTGGATCTGTGAAAGACCACGTGATTACTGAGCCATAAAACTCGTTAGCGCCAACTAGTGGCCGATTTCTTTCAAAATTCTTACAGACCTTTAGGGCCATGATTTGATCAGTTCGCAAAAGTAGGTTTTGGACATACATCAAAATTGCGAAAAAAACGAGGCCTTCTAGACCCAAAATCAGAGTGACCGTTTTTAATTACGCTTGACCCAAGGATTCCAGAAATGTAAAATTTTTGAGTCTACGACAAGCACTTTAGGAGCTATGAGCAAATATGCATTTTTGATCGCTGTAGCGCCCCCTATTGGCCAATTGGGCTGAGACTTTGATAGGTTCTCCCCAAATTGAGAGAAGGGTCTGTCTGCAGACTGCAAGACAGGGGCGTAACTTGAAAGAGGCGTAACTTGACACAAGAGGCGTAACTTGAAGTTGTCCAAATCACACAGAACCACGCGAGATGTCAAAACGAGATTTTGTCGGGGTGCGTTCGAAACCGCATACCCTTTAAGTAGGCACTTAATTTCAATAAGTACTAACTTAACGAGCGCTAAAAGAGTACATACTCTACAGCCTGAATGCGTATGTATGAAGCATGAATGCGATTTGGATTTCATCATCCGCTATGTTGATCATGTGACCTACTAAGTTAAAACAAGCGCAAAAACTTAAAAGATATGAGTGACAGGTTTAATTAATGTAATTGTAAGTCTCTTGATAATGATAAAACTTGCCAATGTTGTGGTCTTGTTGAAGAAACGGCTGCCTTTTTATTTTGTGATTGTAGTATACACTGTAAATGATTTCTGTTGTTTTCACAGTATTATACTGTTAATCTCAACAGTTTCTTGCTGTATAAGCTGTGTACAGTGTGTTACTGTAGATTTGGTTGTTTTCACAGTATTATATTGTATTCTCAACAGTGGAGTACTGTGTACACATTTGACAGTATGTTACTGTAGAATTTCAATGCATTCTGGAAAATTATCAATTACTGTAAATCAAAATACAGCAGTGCAAACTGACCGCGAAAAACACCTTACAGAATTTCGCAGGTAAAACTGCTATTTCTACATAAAAATAATTCAGGACTGGGTGCTATGCATTAACACTCTTAATATCTGTCAGTGGGGGGTGCAAGAGAGCGCATTTGAAAGAGTTTTTCCTGTAATCTCGGTAACAGCGTGTCTTCTCTGCGACCTGGAAACGTGCTTCATCTGGTGAGTAATAAATATTAATATTTTCATGCATACAGACATTCTATCTAATATAACTGACCGCGATTTCGATATTCAAGGTTTATACTCAACATTTTACTAGTGTATAAGCTGTGTACAGCACTCTTTCAATGTAGTCTGCGACATGTTACTGTAAATTTAAATACAGTAATATGAAATGACCGCGAAAAACAACCACTAACTGCCATTTTGTGAAGAACTCTTTCAGTTCTCTGAGCGCCTTCGCCTCGCGACGCTGTCTGTAAAGTTCGCCGTAAATATCTTGTAAGTGAAAAATCTTTATTTTTTTTATGCAAACCAAAATGTCAGTAATAGCGTTAATGTTAGTTTAACTGCCCGCGGCGTTGATGTTAACGGGGGTAACGAAGCGAACGTCGGTCCTGGAGAGCTGCAGCCCTGCAGAGTTTAGCTTCAGCCCTCATCAAACACACCTGAACAAGCTCATCAAGGTCTGAAGGGTTACTAGAGAGCTACAGACAGACAAGTTTTCATTAGGGTTGGAGCTGAGCTCTGCAGGGCTGCGGCTCTCCAGGACCGGCGTTCGCCACCCCTGTTCAATAATATCATGTCCGGAACACATATTAAGTTATATCCTCACTGAGTCAAAAATATCTTAATTTGTGTTCCGAAGATGAACGAAGGTCTTAAGCCGAGTTCAGACTGCACGATTTTCAAAGTAGTCAGGTCACTGTTCTTTTCACACTGCATGACTATCTTGGCCAGCATTCAGTCGCTGCTGTGTTCACACTGCACGATGGATCGGCGACAGAAGGTTTCACACTGCATGACTTTACAATAGGAAGAATCGCTGACAGGTCTGTCTGGCACGCAAACTACGTTTCACAACCAAATACACGCGAGATGTGACAAGGAAACAACGCGATATCACGCGTGCAAGACCGGAGTTCTCACGTGAGACTGGGATTATTATTAAAAATGGTAGCCGGCAAGAAGCTTGCGATACGAATTGCCTGTGCGCTGATTTGCAGCGAAAACAAGAAAAAGAAAAGAAGCCATGCTTGCTGATATTGTGGTCTATAACTCCTCCCCGAACTCCCCGCTGCTCTGTATCTTGCTCTCTCATTGGCTGTCAGTCATCGCCGACGTAGTTTTCAGTCAGAACACTTTTCACACAGCATGATTTTGAATCGCCGACAAGTCCAGATATTTAGCATGCCAAATATCTCACGGGCGTCAGTGACTCGTCGGCGATTCTCTCAGATCGCGTCTTTGCTCATTCACACTGCGTGATTGTCACTCGCGTGAACGAGCACCGATTTGCCTGTGATTTCGGGCATTTGTCGCCGATTTCTCAAAACCTGTCGGCGAGCCAAAAACTGGGCTAAAATCGTGCAGTCTGAACTCGGCTTAACCCAACTTAACACCAGGCGAGAGGGATGTTATTAGGTTCATGAGACTCCATCTTGAAAAAAATAAATAAAAAAAGATCAGACGACTAGGCTCCAACAAATTTCACTTCATTCATACACTTTTGTTACAAATTAAATTCCATTAGTAATACCAATGGGCTTTTGCATAAATGAATGTTTAGAGCTTATCCCTTATTGTGACATGACTTATTAGAGATGATGCTACATAGTGTGATCACAAATCTTTTTTATTTTTTTTTATTTTTTAAATTTACAGGTTTCTTGTCAGGATAAATCCTGAAAATTCGAAATGCAGTTCTGAGTTCCAGGTGAGCAGAAAGAGCGGGAGGATTGTTAGGAGGAAAACCACAAGTTTCATCTTTCATTCGGGAGTTTGCACAATATGACTGGCAGAATCATTCAGGTAAGAGTAATAATTAGGGTGTGCAATGGAGCCAATATCTGTAGTAATCTCAGAATTATTTGTGTCTGAATATTGAGAAAAATCTTACAAATGGTGGAAAAGGCCAGAAATAACCAAATGTTTGTAAAAAAAAAAGAGAAGTTTGTTTTAAAATGTAATTTAGTTTTCTTCACAGTTTTCATTTAACAAATATGCTTTTTATAACTCACAGAATTTATATCTTTTTTAAATTATAATTGTAACATTTCTTTAAACAAGTAAAACAATACCTGATTTCTGAAAGGCACACCGAAACAGCAGTGCAGTTATTTGATTTGCAGTTGTAATGTGCTCATTTCATTCATGGAGTTTACACTCATTTGTGTTTCATAGGGATGATTGAACTGGCTTAAAATTATCTTGATAAAATGCTTCATTTCAGTCATATCATATCAGTTTATATATTCATTAAATGTCTTTCCTGAGGTAAGTGTAAAATTGCTTGACATTATTGCTTTCTGTTTTGGCAATCAAATACATCACAATGTGAATTACTTTTTAAAGGATTAGTTCACTTTCAAATGAAAATAAACACAGTCAGAGATATATTAATTAATATCCTGACGAATCCAAATTTCTTTAATGGCGATGAGTGATACCAACGAGTATGAAGCTGATGAAACTGCTTCTATCCACATTCATCCATCATAAACGTACTCCACACGGCTCCTGTGGGGTTAATAAAGGCCTTCTGAAGCGAAGTGATGCATTTGTGTAAAAAAAAACCCCATATTTAAACAAGTTATGAAGTAAAATATGTAGCTTTTGCCAGACAGCCTTACGAATTCAAGTTATGAAAAAAACGGAACTGGCATCACGTTAGTTACACTTTTTCCATAAGTTAAATAGGGAAGGTGTAGGACATAGTGTAAGCTTTTTGAACTGTGAGAGTTTTACACATAAGAAGGCCTTTATTAACCCCACGGAGCCGTGTGGAGAAGGTTTATAACGGATGAATGTGGATGGAGACATTTTTTTCAGCTTCATAGTCGTTGGTCCCGTTCACTGACATTATAAAGTTCGGATGCATCAGGATATTTATTAATATATCTCTGACTGTGTTCATCAGAAAGAAGAAAGTCATATACACCAAGGATGGCTTGAGGGTGAGTAAAGCTTGGGGTAATTTTCATGTGAAAGTGAACTAATCCTTTGAAAATAATGCATTATATTTGCTTTTATGAAGCAAATCAAGGAGTGAATTGCCAGAAACCGGTATCTGTTAAGCATGATTCAAATTAAAAAGAAAATAGCAGAAATGTTATATTTAGTAAATCTTACTGAAAATCGATGATTAATACATTTACAGTGCCGACTGAAAGTTTGTGAACCCCTTGCAGATTCTGTGAAAAATTTTAACAGAATAAGAGATCATACAAAATTATTTTTTATATAGTACTGTCCTGGGTAAGATATTTTATATAAAGGATGTTTACATTAAGTCCACAAGACAAAAAATAACTGAATTTATTAAGAATGACCCCCTTCAAAAGTTTGTGAACCATTGATTCTTAATACTGTGTGCGGTTACCTGGATGATCTACAAATGTTTTTTTTTTTGTTTTGTGATTGCAATTATCCATCAAAATGTACATTGTATGTTTACTTTTGAGTTAAAAAGTATTAATGAAAAAAAAAATTCAGTCAATTTCAGTCGCTGCGGGGCCCTATGCACAAGCTTTTGCCCATCATTTAAAGGTGTTGATAATGTGAGGTTTTGATGGTTAGTTGTATGTTTGGACTCAGTGATTGATTTGTGCTTATCATTTCTTGCAGGATTATCAGAAGTGCGACTTTTTCCACATGACACCAGCCCTTCTCACCTGGCCTTCATCCTCACCTTCTTTCTTTGTTTGACTTCTTTCTTTGTTCTACTGTGTGTAAGTTTGTATTTTAACTATTAATCTTTCCATGAATTGTTCACTGATTTTAATTATTAATTATAAATTAATTAATCGTGTTTAAAAACAGATTTTTATTGTTGCATTATGTCACGGTAATTTAATTCTTAATTATAAATTGTTCTTTAGTCTTGTTTTTTAAAACATTTTAATGTTGTATTATATGCTATTATTATTACTAATGTATTGGTCTGTGTTTTTTTTTTTTTTTTAATTCTAAATTGTTAGTCTTGTTTTTTAAAACATATATTATTGTTGTATTATATGCTATTATTATTACTAATGTATTGTTCTGTGATTTTAATGATTAATCATAAATTGTTGGTCTTTTAAGGTAGTTAGATTTTTATTATGTCATTATTTTTTACTAATGTATTGTTAAATTTTTTTAAATAAACTGTTTTTTTTGCAATTAAAGCTTCAATTGTCCTTTTTCCTATTTCCCATTAACAGTTGAAATAGCACTTTTACAGGTTTTCTACAAATTCTAAACGTTATACAGTAGCACTATAAAAAAAATTAAAATAACATTTCATAACTGTATAATAGTATACAGTATTATTAAAAATCAACAGTATAATGCTGTATTTTGAAATGGTAAAAAATAAAGTAAAATGCTGTATTCAATATTACAGTAGGGTAAACACTACTGTAGTTAGTATTACAGTAATTTTACTGTTGAATGAAATACAGCATCTACTGGATAATTGTTGCCAGTAAGTTACTGTTAATTTGACAATAAATTTTTTACAGTGTAGTCAATACTGTTAATTTAAGTTTTTATATCTTTAACTAATGTGATCAAGTTTTATCCTTCAATCATTTATTTACCATTTTATGGCATTATGATTGTTCATTGTTAGATATAACCGTCTTACCCTGATCTTTTATGCAATTATAAGTTTGCCAATTATACTAAGAAATAGTGATAGGTGCACTACCACCTCACAGCATCACTAACTCAACAATCCAGTACAGTTTCCCTCAACGACTCTGCAGTGTCTGCACAAAGGGTACGTCGATCAGCTGCTCGAAGATCTCACCTTTGGAGAAGACTGTTGATTTTATTGTCTAAAAATTTAAGTATTTCTACTCGAAAATTAACATTACCCCATAATAAATTGCATCTTTTGCCCACCCCCAACACTTGCATGCAATAATAACGATAAATGCCAACCAATTATTATATACATTTTTTTTCTTAAAATTACATTTTAGTAAAAGAAGCTAAATGTACATTCTGTCGTGACATAGCTATACATGAATATACACTAGCTGAACAAATGCAGTCAATGTGAATACATCAATTGTCAGTCAAGCAATTAATACATGAATGGATAAAATATTTATATTTTATTTACTGACAACAAGACACATGACTAAATTATTAAAAGAATGTATAAGGGTTAAAGACGTTAAGATGTCCGCATCAAAATAAATTTATAAAAGTGATTTTATGTCCATAGAAAGCACATTAAATAAAATTAAAGTGTCTAATTTTAAGGTTTCAAATAAGTTTTTTGAGGATAAAATGTCAAAATTTGGTTTAAATAATGTTATACTGTCATTCAGTGTAAAACAGTATTTATGTAAAACTTCAAACAACATGCTTATTCTAATGTGTACATATTAAAAATATAAAAGAATAAGGAAGCATATTATTAAATTTTGTTTTTTTTTTGATTAGAAAATTCTTACTGACAAATGGGCAAAACCTAGGATAGTGGAAAATTTGAAAATGTAAAATTACAGCTAATTAGTATTTGGGGTGAAAGTAATTAGTCTTTTAAAGTGTCATAAATTGATTTTTGTTGTAAATATGCCTGACAATACTGTTACACTGAATGACATTTTAGTGGGTGTCTTCTGTAAATCAGGGGAAAATGTATGATATTTATTTTTTGTTAAGAAAAACAAAAACAAAATTGCAATTAAATTAAACAGAAAACTTTTAAAAAAAAATTTGGGGGGGCGGACAACAACAATTTAAAGCAGTATTACACATCATTTTTATGCTTAAACCCTTTTTCGTCTTTGACCCATAAAAGTTAGCATCACAATAAATGCATACATGTACAAGTCAACAACATATGAAACAAAGCTTAATTCAAACTCTCCATGAGCACCACTACCTGGAAAACATTTACAGAGTTTACAAGTACATGCATTGATTTATTACTTTTGTAGGGGGCTAAACCACTGAACTGGTTCAAAACCACCAGTGTGTCCTTGAGCAAGGCTCTCTTCTCCAGGTTGATCAGGGGTTTGTAGGCCCCTGTAATAAGAGCACTGTCAATCACTTCAGATAAAAGCTCCATCACATTTTTACCAAAATCAAATCCTCAGTGTATTTTGGTCTTTCTCTAGATGCTCTCGCTGGCTCTGAGGTCACTGAGGATGAAGAGACCACAGCAACATCCGGCTCAGATGAGACAGTAAGATCTGCAGTGATGGAGTGTCTCATCTGTGTTCGTGGACCATTTCCATGATGCTGCTGTGGACTTCTCCATCCTCAGTGCACACACCAGTCTGCAGACATTTTCATATCCTACAAAAATACACACAGACAATACAAAAAGTCATTACTTTATTCTTTTGTTTCAGGTCTTTCCTTTTTTTCACCTTTCTTTGCAGGGTCTGCTCCACCACAAGAGATCTGCAGCAAATGCACAGAAATCAAGAATCAGAAAAGTTCTGTAATAGTTGTTTAAAATTACATTAAAATAAACTACAACTTAAGATTTAAAATGTTTCATTTATTTTTGTACTGTACTTACACAAATCCTTTGATGGCAGCATTTCTTCATCAGTGTCTCTGCAGCAAATAAACACACGTGTGTCTCATCTGTCCCTGTAACATCCAGACAAGAGTCAGTCTCCTCTCTGATTTATCTGCTCAATATTGCATTTACATGTTGAGTTAGTAACTGATGTAACTCACTTTTTATCCAACAAAAATGTTCCTTAAATTATCAATAGTGCAAATGGACAAAAAAAAAGATAACTTATGTTTAGTTTAGTTTGTTTGTTTACATGACTTACACTTATCTAAAGCAGTGTTGACAAAAGTGAATTCTACACAATATCACACACACATCAGTCAGATGCCTGTGTCATGTATATTAAATGAGCTTATCTGCAATACTTATCAAACATTATCCTGTCAGATAATAAATAGACATTTAGTAATAGTCTTCAAGATGTATATATGGTTTATGCAAATCCACTTTTGAGTCGTGTACTTAATAAAGCTCTCCTGTTAGTTATGCAGCACAATCAAAAATATGCTATATTATTTAGGTCACAGACAGATTGAACCAGGATTAGGCCATAGTTCAATTAGTCTTGACTAGACTTGTCTGTGAAACGGGGATAGCGTCTTTACGCCTTTTGCTTATATGTTGCTGACTTTACACCTTAGTTTTAATAGAGTATTAACTCCAAAAACGATACCACTTTATGAAAATGACTTATACACTTCAATTTAAACAATTATTCGAACACCTCTGAGAGACAGAGTTTTGTTTCCAGCGGATCAAGTCTTGCATTTGCAGCGCGTGCCCAAATATTTTACTGCTGTGATAGCGGACCCACATACTTTAAAGAGTGAATTCCCTCATCCTCTTTCAATCATAAACAGTTACGAATGCAGACTCCTCGCTTTTTCAAGGCGAGCTCTCATTCGAGAAAATAAAACCTCTTGCTTCCCATTACATGCCCCGGGCAGCCATAGCGGGATTCTCGAGAAGGGTTTTAGAAACAATTCGAGGCTAGTCGCTGCAGTTCGCTCACAGACCGCCCCGCTTCAGAGGCGTTATTACAACTTCTGTCCCGGACAACAAAGTTATTGTTCTCCGGCAGGAGGTGCAAACACTGCTTGCAGAAGGTGCTGTGGAAATAGTGCCCCCAGCGAACAGCGAGTCAGGTTTTTCAGCCGCTATTTTCTTGTCCCAAAGAAAGACGGTGAGCTCAGAACCATTCTGGATCTCAGACATCTGAACAGCTCGCTTATGCGCTGGTCGTTCAAGGTGATGATGGTCAAAAATATTCTAGTGCATATTTGAGTTGACCAACTCCGGGTGGGACGTGCTGTTGGAGGGTGATCCGGCATTCGGCTCCTGGACAGCTCAGCAGCGATGCCTACATATCAACTGCCTGGAAATGCTGGCATTTCTTTTGCCCTGAAATCCCTCCTTCCGGCCATCAAGGGCCACCACGTCCTGGTCCGTTCAGACAGCAGGACAGTGGTATCTTATACAGATTTGTTCATCCCACCTTTCTTTGGGGACAGAAAGAACTCCTCATGTGCCGGGCAAGCTGAACCTGGGAGCGGACATGCTGTCCAGAGGCAAAGTAGCCCCGGGCGCTACATCCTCAGATGGTACAGTTAATTTGAGCGGTCTTTGGGAAGGCAGAGGTAGACCTCTTAGCCTCGGAAGACAACTCTCATTGCCCAACATTTTTCTCGATACAGAGAGACGGCCTGGCCCATGACTTGCCCAGGGTTCACCTGTATGCATTTCCTCCTGTCGCCCTGATTCGCCAGATCATCAGGTGAGTCAGGGAAACCAGATGCTCCCTCCTCCTAGTAGCTCCGCTCTGGAAGAACCAGGCTTGGTTTCCAGACCTCATGCACCTCGTAACGATGGCCCCGTGGCCCATCCCGTTGAGGAGGGACCTTCTCTCGCAGGCGAAAGGCATGATTTGGCATCCCCGCCCAGAGCTGTGGAGCCTTCATGTCTGGTGCCTCGACGGGCACCAACCGCCCTCGCAGCTCTTCGCCTCAGCTCACCGCCCCCGAGTAGCCCCTGATTGGTGTACCACTTTCCTGTTTATAGCTAAAGCTTGGGCTGATTTCTACCTTGAATTCAATATATTTGTGTATGTGCGCTAATGTTGTGTTCAGGTTCTGGTGGACCACTGGCATTCTGTGCTCTTCATGACATATAAGGTCACCATGTGCCTAAATCCATGGTCCGAGCGTCAGAAACATGATGGATGGAGATACAAAGTCCTATACATTTAAGACCGAAACACACCAAGCCACGTCGGCAGCATCGGACCAAAAAGCTTCGCTGGAACACACCGCACAGACTACAGCCAATGGCAAACTAACACGTGTGTTCTGTGCACGCATGAGATGAAGTAACTGTCTATATCAGCAGCTATCAATAGTATATATTCGTCATTCAAAAGGACAAAACAAAGATATACGAGATAAACACAGATATATGAAACGTAAACAGACCAGCTTGCTTACCATTTTGAATATCAGTATTGGCAACTTTAATAATTTTAAGCAGCTCATGTTGTTATGAAAATAGTCGCGTATTAGAATGATTGGGAAAGCTCACGTAACATTTAAACAGCCTTCTGTCTGTACCACCTTCATTTGCGTGCTTGTTTTCATCACTTTTGCTTTAATTCTCGGGCACTGACTCATTCTCTAAACATCCGATCAGAGCTCTCACTCTTGCCGTCGACCCCGACACCGATTCAACATGAAAGCCGATGAGTGGAACACACCAAACAAACTAGCCCGACCATCACTCGCCATGTGTCCCGGCCTTAAGTATTGACGTAGATAGTGACCTTTTGTTAGAGTATAACTACTGCTGTATTGAATGTGTTTGCAGAGCAGCCAACAAACTCCTTGTGAGACTTTAAGCTGGCTTCTGTTGATGAAAGTGCAAACTATTTCCCAATTTTCTTTATTACATTTTTATTAAAAAATGCACATCTTCAACTTGTGCTGATTGTATTGTATAAGTGACATTTTTACATTTATTTTATTGAGCTAGTTTCATTCAATACTGAACTTTATTCAAAAGCTTCTGCTTGTTTTTATGTGCAGATGTTTTGTTGGAATCCCAACACTCATTGGATACAAGACGGATACATAGAGACGGATACTTTTCTTTTTTTCGAACCACTGGCATCCCCGCGTTACGGTTCTCGATCGCTTAAATACGAATTACCCATTGAGAGAACATCATGATTCATTTAATCTGGAAGAGAAGACAAACATGCTGAAGACCTCAGCTGTGTGGGACCACTTTAAATTGAGTGAGGACAAGAAAGGCAGTGTGCCAAATATGCGATTTGAAACTGGCCTTCCACAACAGCACATCAAGTTCTGTAAGTAGTACACCTATAGTATACTGTTGGTGTAAAAAATAAAAAATAAAACAAGCTGCATTTATCCACTATGTTAATCAGTAATTTTACACGCTAAAAACATGTAGTTAATTTGCTTGGAAAATACTAGCGAATACGACAGCCATAATAACCGTAAAGTAGCCCAGCCTAATAATAATTTGTCTATATTAAAAGTATTGCTCGTAACAGATATGTGTGTTTTGTATCACTAGTGCAATGTTTGTTCTCGGAGCATATAAGCCCTGTCCGTGTGAGGCACACAGCTTTCGGCTTGCGCTGTTCTGTAGTTTATTAAAAATTTATTAATTCTGAACGTGTCACATGTCCATATTGCACCAAAACAAGACACTCCCTTGGGTCCGCAGCAACACACCCGCCACGCGTGAAGTCGATTGGATGAATGGTTCTCTAAATAATACAAATGCAAACAGACAGACACACAGAAATTCCCTCCTTTATTACACCGTGTCTACACTGGCCCCTTGCCGTCTACCCAGCTGGTCGACGCCAGGACTTCTGTGGACACCGAGCTGATCCATGTCCTGTCTAAGGCCATCGAGGAACTTGGGCTGGAGTGGTCTGCACCTGAGGAGCCCTCATGCAGCCGACTAGATGAGTGGTTCTTGCCGGGACGCCGCCAAGCCCCTCCCCAGAGGGCTGCACCCTTCTTCTCTGAGGTCCACAAGGAACTCAAGTCATGGCGCGCCCTTTACTCTGCTCACCTCAGAACATCTGCCTCTCACGCCCTCACTGTGGTTGATGGCGCGGGGCAGAAGAGCTATAAGAAGATTCCTCCAGTGGATGAAGCCGTGGCCGCCATTGGATGGAAGTTTAAGGAGACCCTCCTGTCCGAGCCATGTCGTACGACTTTGGCCCTCAAGGGATGACCATATGCCACAGCCGGGCAGGCTGCTTCGGCACTGCACTCTATGGTGGTGCTTCAATTGTACCAGGCCAAGCTCCTCCGCACCATGGACGAAGTGGGGCACAACCCAGCCACATTTAAGGAGTTGTGCAGCGCTACGGACCTGGCCTTGCACGCTACTAAGTCCACTGTCCAGGCTATCGGGTGTTCGATGGCCAGCTTGGTGGTATTGGAATGCCACCTCTGGCTGAATCTGACGGAGATCAAGGACACAGATAAAACCGCCTTCCTCGACTCGCCTGTCTCCCCCGCTGGTCTCTTCATCCCTGCTGTGGATGGGTTCGCTGAGCGCTTCACTGCTGCACAAAATCATCCTAGGCTTTGCGACACTTTTTGCGCAAGCGCTCGTCTTCGTCTGCCTCGAGTCGCCCCAAGCCAGCACTGACTCAGCAGCCTGGTAAAACTATGCTTCCGGAAAACCAGCTCACGCCGAGGTTTGAGCCCCAACAGCGCTCGCGCTCTGCTAAGCGCTACCCCTTTCCGAAGTGGCAGGGAACCTGGCCCAAGATAGTGCTGGACCCGGTGCCTCAGAAGTCAGCCTGATGCACCAGT
Source organism: Cyprinus carpio (assembly GCF_018340385.1). Lineage (NCBI taxonomy): Eukaryota > Metazoa > Chordata > Actinopteri > Cypriniformes > Cyprinidae > Cyprinus > Cyprinus carpio. Next base: position 870,168 of record NW_024879241.1, on the reverse strand, counting down.
CAGGAAGAGAGGGAGGCTAAGTCCCGCTGCTTCCGGGCCACCCTCCAAATTGCCTCGTCTCGCCTTCCTGTCACCCCGTTCTGTTCCGGGTGCTCGAAGCGATGTGTTTGTTGTCTGCACAGAGCCCAGCATAGCGCCCTGACAGCACGCTGCTGTTATAACGGATTCAATAAAACACAAACATACTCAAAAAGAGAGCAAATTTCCTCTTCTACTATTTACGAGCACCACAGTTCCAGAAAAGGGCCATAGAAGTGGTCCCCCCAGCGCAGAGCGAGTCAGGCTTCTACAGCCGGTACTTCCTCGTCGCCAAAAAGGATGGCGGTGTCAGACCCATCCTCGATTTAATACATCTGAACAGGGCCCTGATGAAGCGTTCATTCAGAATGATCACTTTGAAGCAGATCCTCACACAAATACGCCCAGGGGACTGGTTCTTTTCCCTGGATTTGAAAGTTGCCTACTTTCACATCCAGATAGCCCCCCATCACAGGCGCTTTTTGAGATTCACTTTCAAGGGAGTGGCACATCAATACACAGTCCTCCCGTTCAGGCTGTCCCTGGCTCCCCGCAGTTTTACGAAGTGCACAGATGCGCTCTCTCCCCTCTGAGACATATGGGAGTTCGCATATTGAATTACCTCGATGACTGGCTCATTTTGGCCCAGTCACAGGTGGAGCTGGTGGCTCACAGATCCCTCCTCCTCAACCACCTAGAGTGTTTGGGGTTCAGGATCAATTTTTCCAAGAGCTCGTTGTCCCCCAGCCAGCGTATCATATTCCTGAGGACAATTATTGACTTGACTCGTATGAGGGCTGTAGTCTTGCCAGAACATGCTCTGGCCATTTGACAGCTTGCAGAAACTTATATGCCCGGAACGGCTCTGCCGCTTAAGAGGTTTCAAAAGGTGCTAGGTCTCATGAGCTCAGCATCACCAGCTCTGCAGCTGGGCCTGCTCTACATGTGGCAACTGCAGTTTTAGCTATAACCTCAAGTCCCGCCCCATGCCTGGTGGCACAGTCGCCACATGATCAAGGGGAGCCAGGCATGCAGTGCAACCCTGGCCCCTTGGACAAACCCCGGCTGGTACGAGTAGGGGGCAGTGGTGGGGGTAGTTGGCATCACAGATGCTTCTAAGATGAGCTGGGGGCCCTGTGCGAAGGCCATCCGACCTCTGGCATCTAGACGAGAGCAGAAAGTGAGGTCCATATCAACTGCCTGAAAATGCTGGCTGTATGCCGAGCTCTCTACAGTTTCTTACCACTCCTGGCAGGGAACCATGTCCTAGTCTGGTCCGCCAATATGACAGTGGTGTCCTTCATAAATCGCCAAGGTGGGTTCCCCTCAAAAACCCTATTCACTCTAGCGAAAAGCGTCCTAGAGTGGGCCCAGCACCACCTGCTCCACTCCGTATAGAGACCAGATTGTTGTTCTCTCCGCATTTCCTCCTTCTCAGGATGATCAGGAGTTTAACTTGCTCTGCCCTGTCAGGGCCTTAAGAGCCTACATTGATTGTTCCGCCTCTTTTCGACAGTCGGAACAGCTCTTTGTGTGCTTCGGAGGCCGCACTAAGGGTCATTCGGTCTCGAAGTCAAGGCTATCCAGATGGATAGTGGATGCGATAGCTCTCGCTTACTCATCCTCCGTGCTCCAATGTCTGATAGGAGTTAGAGCACAATAAACAAGGTACATGGCCTCCTCGTGGACGTGGTCTAGTGGCATGTCTATCGCAGAAATCTGTTCGGCGGCCGGCTGGGCCTCACACATTTGTGAGGTTCTACAACCTAGATGTTCCTGCGCTACAAACGCAGGTCCTGTCAGCATACCGTCATGGTGAGTTTTTGCTTGTTGTCCAATCTAGGACTGTGTCCGGGTCCCTGGTGTTAGCTTTGTCCCCTACACGTTCTCAGGCCCCTTGGCGCCTGAACTGTAGGAGGTCAACAAGATGACTGGAGTAGCTACATCCCCGACTGGTCTGGAATATTTTACGTATATGTTACAAGCCCTTCTTAGTGCTCTGGGCAAACACCCGGTCATTTTTTCTGATAGCACGGCATGATTGTATTGTCCCCATAGCGTCTTAGCCTAAACGGCTTATGACACACTACGAGTGTAGTATCGATAGGGAACGTACTCGGTTACTAACATAACCTCGGTTCCCTTAGATATGGAACAAATACTGCGTACTTTGCCATGCTATGTGCAAGGACACCTCGTGTCGTCGCTTCAGCCAAATTAAATGTGTCTGCCAAGGTGAGACGGCAGCTTATATAGCCCGATGCCCCAACCCTTTTGGCAGACTCGCTCACCAAATTTAAAAAACAATTTGTTATTTGTTTTGGAAATAAACTCTCTCTCTCTCTCTCTCTCTCTATATATATATATATATATATATATATATATACCTTAAGTCATAAGCACCGTATGAAGAGACTACATTAATTACTAACTCACAAAATTAGACTATATTAGATTTTAGGTCATTCTACAGAAACGTCCTCTTTTGGTATGGCAAGATGTCTTAAAATGTATTTTTTTTTTTTACATTTAAACTTAAACCACATTATTATATTATCTTTTGACTTTATGAATACAAAAATGACAGTTTAATGATTTTTTATCTTTTTTTTTCTAAATTGTTACATTTGGCAATTAGTGAAATCAGTTAGTAAAAGAAACATAAACCGATCTTCACTGGTGTTACCCATAAATAAGCTTACACCGGTGACAGTAACAGTGACAGTTTTCATGAAAAATGCATTTTACAAAATGTCTGCTGCAAGTTATCAAACCACATGTTGTCAATCATGGTATACTCACTAAATGGAGAAGTTTAATCCATTTGTATTCGTTTTTTACAGTTCCCTGACAATAAAGTAGGTCATACCAGTGACTTCCACTTAAAGCTTCATATGAAATCATAAGATAAATGAGAACATTTCTGATAAATGAACAGAGACAGTGGCCTTTTTTCATAGATCTTCGGGAAATGGGAGGAAGGAGTTCAAGTGATGTCATCAGTGTGATTTTTATTTCAAAATAAATTATTTTTGTTAAACGGTAACACCAGTGACAACTCCAGGGCACCACTAATTTCATTAGATATTTTATAATATTTATTTGGCTTTTTTTTAATGTCATTTACACCATATATTTGATAGCTATGAATACATTGTTGTATTTTATATTGTTTTTGACCTCAAAATAAAGCACTTTTGTGAAAGCTTTGTTGTGATTGGAATTCTTTATAATTAATTAAAAACAAATATCGACACATTGATGGCTCAAGAATGTATAATTGTTCAAATAACATGTTGTTTTAATTTAAAATATAAAAATGTAACTCTAAAGTGTTTTTCAAACTAACTGAAATAAGCCTGGCTTATTTGGTAAATTTGTTTTATGAAACAGGCCCCTGATTTAATTGCAAATGATTTTATCTATTTTTGTATTTGTCTTATATGAAGTATTCGGAAATAATCATTAAAAGTGTATTTGTCCCCTGCCCCTTTAACGATTGTGTATGAGATGGAGATGGTGAGAGAGAGAGAGAGAGAGAGAGAGAGAGAGAGAGAGAGAGAGAGAGAGAGAGAGAGAGAGAGAGAGAGAGAGAAGAGAGAGAGAGAGAGAGAGAGAGAGAGAGAGCTGATTGTTCTGTGTTGAGCTGTTCCTTTGTTCCCTTTAACAGAGAAAGAAACGTTAAGGTTTTTCAGCGTTGCGCTGCGCTCGGTTTAAATAGAATCTGGCGGTTGGCGCATTTGATCTCGTCTCGCGGTGATGACGTCACCACACATTCGTTCCGCGTCGAGTCTTCTGAGGAGAGGCGAGCAGTTCACGGTATTTCTCATATTTACACAAATATCAGACACTTTTCTAGACTTTCAGCGACACACACGGGCTCGTTTGTGTGTTTGATGACTTAAACACTCAAAACAGCAGGCAATAAGCACGTGAGGCAAACATGTTGAGCTCTGTGTTGTGTGTCTGTGTCGATGTTTGCTCTGATAATGTTTCTGAGAGCTCTGTGTGTTTTGTGGGTTAATAATGTTAATAGTGTTAATAATGTTAATATAATGTTACTAGTGTTAATAATGTTGCTGTTTCTGAGTGTCTCATGGAAAGTGTTGCTGCTGTGATTTTATTTATAATCTTATTTCTCTGACATTCATCTTTTGGGGATCTAATTTGTTACAGTTACTGTGGTTCAAATGAACAATAGATACTGCTAAATACTTCATAATGAGTCACGTGGGATATTTTAAATCTATACATAAATATGAATTATTAGAATATAGACAGGAAACATTCAATTGTTGTGGTAGTCTTTCTCTTTAAAGATTTAAATGTATAAAACTAGAACATGTTAATAATTGAATTACTTCATTTTTACAAATGATGTTATTAAAATAATCAAACTATATTTAGATATGTATATTAGTGTAGATATTCACATTTAGTTTCTAATGAAGGTGAGTGTCGTCAAATTTCTGAAAAAAATCTCACTGTTATTTGGGAGAGGTTATATTCTTCTATATTTCTATGCAGATATAATCTTATATATTATTATGGGGTAGGGCTGCACGATTATGACAAAATAATTGTAATTGCGATTATTAATAACGATCTACACAATTTCTGTTGAACTATGTTTTTAACAGATTTATGCCATTTGTTTATTTTTATATAAACTGAAAATAAATGTCAACTATACATTGGTTTGGTTTCTTCTTAAATAAAAAAAGGTAAAATTATGCATGGTATAATGTTATAAAAATGGTTTATTAAATCTGTATATTTCATTTAGACATTAGACAGAAGTTTGAGTTGGGATGCAGATGTACATTTATTTTCATTAACAAAAACAGTACCATACATTTGTAGATCATAACCAAAAGTACAGCACCTCATTATCCTGGTAAAGAAGTAACATAACTATATGTTTTTTATGGTGTTTCTATGAAAAACAGTAGCCTGAAGTCATTCAGTAGTCTTAAGCACAAATGCACATCAACTGATCAAATTAATAACAAAAATACTGTAATTATTTTCCATTACTCCTTTAACATAATAAGGTAACTAATAAAACAAAATTCAATTTGAATATCCTACTTTTCTGTCACAATACCATGGTTACCATTAGTGTTACTAGAGTAAAACCATTGTACATGTTTTTGATTTGTGGATCCAAACGTCTTCTAACGGGACTGTTTCTGCATCAGAGCTGTTGAGAATGACCGCTCCCATCTAAACTACTTTAAATTAAAGACGTGATTTGTACTGGAACTTGAGTGCTTCTTACTGGATTTATGTCTTATCCAGTGTTTTTAAATTAGTTTGTTAAACCCCACTCTGCAAACACACTCCTTACGCACACAGAAAAATGCAAGTGGACATGTTTTATATTTTTATTTTTGTAATCATGGCTTTGAACAATTATGTTATCGTGGCATCCATAATCATAATCGCGATTAGAAATTAAATTAATTGTGCAGCCCTAATATGGGGGCAGAAGAAAAAATATGGATCGATCCTGACAAATGTTAAACTGATATGCTCTTTGTGTCAATGCTATAAACTTTATTGTACTAATATAATGATTTACAGAGAGACAACACTTAGGCTATGGTCTCTTCAAAGTTGGAGGGAATCTGCTCCACTTACATAAATGCTTAAATATTTAAATGAATTAAAAAAAACACAGACTCAGATTTATTGATGATTTTTACAGATCTGCTGCTTCCACACAGAAATTCATCATCAGTGAAGCTCCTCCCACTCTGGAATATCATCAGTGAAGGTCCTCCCAGTCTGGAATTCATCATCAGTGAAGCTCCTCCCACTCTGGAATATCATCAGTGAAGCTCCTCCCACTCTGGAATTCATCATCAGTGAAGCTCCTCCCACATCAACCACACCGCCAATAAATGCTGGAATTTTCCCATCAGTTCACAAGTGAAGACGAGCATCAGAGCATCATGAAAGAGCTGAAATCTGAGTTTATTAAAGAGGAAAGTGAGAACATGAGTGATCTAGAACCCTGCAGAATCAAACACACTGAAGAAGAACAGAGAGGTTGGTGTTTGTTCTTGATTCATTATTCATGATGCTGAAGAACATTCATGTTGTTAAGCTTCAAGCAGTTCATCAGATCCAGATAAATATGTAAACTATGCATTTTGTGAGACTTGTATTTATGACGTCTCGCTTTGGATTTGTGTTCAGGCGAGTTTTGGCACTTCAGATCTGTTCTACTCTCTAAACTGTCAGATACTTTATTATAACTGAATGCCCAATAAAGCTGTTCTCATTTACATATGTTCTGTTTTTATAAATAGTGACTAAACACAGCTCATTAATACTACATATTAACCAGTAGTCACTCTCACTGTACTCCTTAAATCATGTTTTATAATCGTAACATCATCTGACAATTAACATCTATGAGCAGCTGTGTGTGATGCTTTTTGTTATAGTCTTCTTTTGTCTTATGCAGTGCACTGCCTGTGTCTGACTAAGAAACTATGTGCATATTAACAGATGAACTATGTTCATATTTAACCCTCTGAGGTCTAGGGGGTTTTGGGGACCTGGAGAAGTTTTGACATGCCTTGACTTTTGTGCTTTTTTCAGTTGCTTATAAACATATACATGGCTAAAGTCTGAAAACACTGTATTCAGTACAAACTGGGCTACAACAATATGTAAATAGCATGTATGTACATGATTGTGTTTTTGAGAAAACAACATTTATGCGTGGTTAGTAAAAAACTACAATTTTTAAGTTACTGAAATAAGGTCATAAAACACATACAGAGCATTTGTTCACAAGACTGTCAAACCTGGAGCTTGTAGCCTAGAAGTCTTGCTTCAAAATGATGTGAAAATCATCTTGTTTACTCACTCACAGAAAACAATAGATTGATTTAAATTTTATAAGACACTTTTTGTTTCAAAAGGGCATATCCGAGTATGCGTCAACTATCATGAATATTAGTGTGATTCACATCTGAGAAGACAAAGACCCGCATAATTTCAGGCAGGTGTGTGACTGAGAGGGAAGAGTTACAAGAAAGAATGTGAGGACAAAATAAATGTATATATTTTTAGGTTTGTAGTTTATTTAGAATACATTTAATTATCCCACAAAATAACTTGAGATTCACTTGTGAGTGCAGTTAAACAGTTTATTAGGAACAATCAAAGCTGACTTTCAAAGCTGAATTTTTTGCATCATTACTCCAGTCACACGATCCTTCAGAAATCATTCTAATATTCTAATTTGCTACTCAAAAAAATGTATTATTATTATATATATTTTTTTTGATTAATTGAAAGAACAGCGTAGTTTGTAACATGATTATTGTATTTATCATCACTTGTGTGCTAAATAAAAGTTTTAATTTATATATATATATACATATATATATATAGACTCCAAGCTTTTTAATGGTATAGTGAATATTGTTACACTTGGAGTAAGACTGGAGTAATGATGCTGAAAATTTAGCTTTGATCACAGGAATAAATTAAATTTTAAAATATATTCAAATGGAAAGCAGTTATTTAAAATAGTAAAAGTATTTCACAATATGTTGGCAAATGCAACTTTCTGTATTTTGGATCAAATAAATGCAGGCTTGGTCAGCAGAAGAGAATTCTTTACAAAAACCTTAAAAATCTTACTGTTCAAATGTTTTGACTGGTATTGTGCCATGTTAAAAATAATGTTTGTTTCATTTTAGTAGTAGTAGTAGGCTATGTACATTCTGCTGAACAATAGACCGGACTTTTATTTTGACGGGTTGCCGTGAATACCTCTACAGTTCTGTGTATGTGATATGAGGCTAGTTTTACTCAAACGGTCAGAAGCTCATGAAGGCTCTCTCAGAGCAGTTCTGGAGATGTTGTTCATGTGTTTGTGTCCTCATTTAGAGAGACGACAGAAGCTGAAATCACCACGAGTGAACATGCAGGATTCATATTTTACATTTACATTTATGCATTTAGCAGACGCTTTTATCCAAAGCGACTTACAGTGCATTCAGGGTAACATTTTTTACCTTACATGTGTTCCCTGGGAATCAAACCCACAACATTTTGCACTTCCAATGCACTGCTCTACCACTGAGCCACAGGAACATTTCCATATTTAAATCGACTTTGAAGGCTTAATAGTTACAGATACTAGTCCATATCGCGATTTAAGCGTAATGACCTACTTTTGATTAATTAATTCAAAATTTGACCAATCCTGTGACATTCCGCATTAAACTGTGAATTCTGTTTTTATGACTGGATTCCGTCCACATTTTCCGCATCACGGAAATCACAGGGCACTACAATTATACCAGCACAATGTATACTCTCACACTTTAACACTTAATGAACACTAAATGATTATCTAATCAAAATAAAAGCGCAGCGCTGAGTCTAGGAGAACTCACCGGTATCACACATACTCCGGATGCGTTGCTTTCAACTCGAGCAGTGGTCTAAACAGTTTATTTATTCACCAAATGGAAACAAGTTTGCTTCAAGAATGAACAATGGGGCATAAATAAGTTTGAAGTTCAGTGTTTAAAAAAACGGAGCAAACGGAAAGAGCTAACTATATTATAGCTCTATAAATGAAGCATACAGACTTTATTAGAGCCGCAGAAAGACAAACGTTTTGATGAAAATGCTCAATATACAATTCATTATGCACATTAACAACGTTCAGCGTGCAGCATCATGTGTCTAAACAAACAGCACGTGCTGTCAGTGATTTCAATCACAAGAGGCCGCTCTCACACTGTATAATAAAAACAGACCCTTCTCAGCTGCTCCAGCAATGGACACAACCCGGAAAACTATCGGCATGGATTTTTGCCAATAACCAATTGTTCCAGCAATCAACTATCGGTGCAGATTAATTAGCAAAACCAATACATCAGTCGACCTCTAGTTTTAATCGTGTAACTTTTAATAGATTTGAACAAAGAAATAAGTGTTACTACGCACAGACTGTATTGATTTCAAAAACAAAAATAAGATGAGTAAAGAAAACACAGTACTTATTAAAATAATCACCCTATACTTAAATATATTAACACAGAAAATCGCTGTTAACAGGTTAATTTAACGTTTCCCATTCTATGACTAGTAAAATAATGACAACTTAACTCTGATGAACACGGCTCTCCTCGGAGCAGCTGCAGCGCTGAGTCTTCTTCTTGTGTGACAGTGTCAGCGTTAAGGCACAATACTGCCACCTACGAGCTCAACCATGTACTGGAGCTGGAGTACATGTGGTGTTATCATAAGAGAACTGTTGATTTTAAATATTGCGGTATATCGTCACACACACTAAATTAACGCGATATCGATAATTTTTGCTTTGAATATCACGGTTATCGTCAATACCGGTATATCGCGACGCCCCTACTGCCGTACCATGGGTCCAGCAGACGCAATGATGTTACGCAGCGCCTGAAAATAGTCCCCAGCATGCTCCCTGTGCAAGCAGGTGGTCACGTTGGTTATGTTGACAGAAGTTAGCCTATTTTCAGGCGCTGCGTAATACCATTGCACCTGCTGCACCCATTGTATGGCAACAAAGTTCCTTGATTATTACGCCGGAATGAGAGTTTAGTTCCTAGCCATATCGTCCTAGAAAATCACAACTTTTCATTTTCCGTTTCAAATTTTTTTTTTATTTTGATCCGCTTTAATCATAACATATCTATCATGCGCAACAAAGTGACCAACTATCAGTTAGACAAAATGTCTTTTATTCAATGTGTTTGGCTGATGATACACTGGGCAATTTTTTGAGCAATGTTGCCGGGCAACTTTGGGAAATGTTGCCGTCAGCGGGCAACCTGGGGGCTGTTTCATAAAACAAGTTTACCAAATAAGCCAGGCTTATTTCAGTTAGTCTGACTTATTGTCACTTGATTTGGTTTCATAAAGCAAAATTACCATAGCTCAAGTTCAGTCACTGTGGCAACTTATGCTGGGAAACTAACCTGGTCTGGAGCAGGCTAACTGTCAGGTTAAGCTGAGCTCCTCTAACACTGACCAATAGGAACGCATTGATATTACAACTGACTCTCTCACATACAATTAGTTGACTTTATTATCAGGCCAAAAATAAAAATATACAGAAAATTCATAAATTCAGTCAATCTAATAAATAAAAATATAGACTACAACCTATATTTAAAAGGTTACTTCACCCCAAAATTTGAATTTTGTCATTAATCACTTACCCCCATGTCGTTCCAAACCCGTAAAAGCTTAATTCGTCTTCAGAACACAATTTAACAATTTAAGCCCGGGATGCTTAATTTACACTGTCAAGGTCCAGAAAAGTATCAAAAGCATCGTCAGAATTGTCCATCTGCCATCAGTGATTCAACCGTAACGTTATGAAGCGACGAGAATACATTTCTCTTCAAGACTTTATTGACTTTATTCAACAATTTGGCGCCGTAATGTCAAAGTAGTGCCGCAACACAAGGATATGTTTTCTATGTGGATTTATGCTTTGATTTGAATGCAAACAGCACATCCTTGTGTCGCAGCTGACACAGAAGAGCGTACACATTTTGTGTCCACTCCTGACAGCAAAATGTATATATTTGCATTACTTTCTAACATTTACAGAACAATATAAATGAAAACAGCACATATATTCGCTGTTTGCCATGGTGGATCGATTTGATCCGTGATCCACATTAAGGGCTTTTTAAAAATAAGTGTGCACATCAAATTATCCTGACTCACTGAACCTGGTGAGATCAAATTAGTGAGATTGCGTGAACTTAAATTGTCGTTTTTGAAACCGCTTAAGTCCCGATTGATTTGTTAGGTTATTTCAAGTCAGGTTTTCAGCCCCCAGGTGAAACAGAGCCCACAGCTGAACTAAAATATCCTAAATTTGTTACCCATTCCCAATGTATCATCATATATCGTTGCCCCGTGTATCATCTGCCTTTGAGTTTGTTAAACCCCATGCTGCAAACACCTCTTAAGCACAGAATAATGCAAGTGGGCATTTTTAATTGTTTGTTTATTTTTGTAATCACGGCTTGGAATGATGTAATCATGGGATCCATAACTGTAATCACAATTAGAAATTCGATTAATTGTTCAGCCCTAGTCTAAGGGGAAATAGGAACTTGTATAAACAATGAACAACTCCGTATTTTCATTATTTACCATGAACAAAATTATAAACCCAACACTTTTGTTTTTGCCCCCATTTTTCATGAGCTGAACTCAAAGGGAAGATGTCTATAAGGCCTTTTCTCTCAAATATTGTTCACAAATCTGTCCTAAATCTGTGTTAGTGAGCACACACCTTTGCCGAGATAATCCAATCCACCATCACAGGTCTGGCATATCAAAAATTAGACAGCATGATTATTGCACAGGTGTGCCTTAGGCTGGCCACAATAAAAGGCCACTCTAAAATGTGCAGTTTTACTGTATCGTGGGGTCCGGGGGTGTCTTACATTTTAAAATGATTAAAATGTAAATGTAATGTAAAATGTCTGAAAACCAGTCAGTATCTAGTGTGACCACCATTGGCCTCACGCAGTGCAACACATCTCCTTCACATAGAGTTGATCAGGTTGTTGATTGTGGCCTGTGGAATGTTGGTCCACTCCTCTTCAATAGCTGTGGGAAGTTGCTGGATATTGGCAGGAACTGGAACACGCTGTCGTATACGCTGATCCAGAGCATCCCACACATGCTCAATGGGTGACATGTCCGGTGAGTATGCTGGCCATGCAAGAACTGGGATGCTCACCCACACGACGCCATACACGCTGTCTGCCATCTGCCCTGTACAGTGAAAACCGGGATTCATCCGTGAAGAGAACACCTCTCCAAAGTGCCAGACGCCATCGAATGTGAGCATTTGCCCACTCAAATCGGTTACGACGATGAACTGCAGTCAGGTCGAGACCCCGATGAAGACGATGAGCATGCAGATGAACTTCCCTGAGATGGTTTCTGACAGTTTGTGCAGAAATTCTTTGGTTATGCAAACCGATTGTTGCAGCTGCTGTCCGGGTGGCTGGTCTCAGATGATCTCGGAGGTGAAGATGCTGGATGTGGAGGTCCTGGGCTGGTGTGGTTACATGTGGTCTGCGGTTGTGAGGCCGGTGGGATGTACTGCCAAATTCTCTGAAACGCCTTTGGAGATGGCTTGTGGTAGAGAAATGAACATTCAGTTTACGGGCAACAGCTCTGGTGGACATTCCTGCAGTCAGCATGCCAATTGCATGCTCCCTCAAAACTTGCAACATCTGTGGCATCGTGCTGTGTGATAAAACTGCACATTTTAGAGTGGCCTTTTATTGTGGCCAGCCTAAGGCACACCTGTGCAATAATCATGCTGTCTAATCAGCATTTTGATATGCCACACCTGTGAGGTGGATGGATTATCTCGGCAAAGGAGAAATGCTTACTAACACAGATTTAGACAGATTTGTGAACAATATTTGAGAGAAACAGGCTTTTTGTGTACATAGAATTAGATCTATGAGCTCAGCTCATGAAAAATGGGGGCAAAAACAAGTGTTACATTTATAATTTAGTTTAGTGTACCTGGCGTTGTTGCTTCTTTTAGTTTCAAACTATGAAAAACACATAAAACAATGACTTCAACTTACATTCCTACAGTGTCAAAGTTGTAACATTTTTATGTAAATATTACATTAGGTAATTATATTGACATATAATAAATATATTTAATATTTCTCATTATGGAAACACTACACTATATAAGCCTGTAATGGTTTAAAAATAATAATTAAAAGTTCAATGTATCTCATTCATGCAAAGTGTCAGAGACAAATAATTAATTAATTATGCATCAAAATAATAATTTACTTTTTTTTAGTAATTAAAATTAATTAATTTTAGTATTTTTTTTAACAGTTGTCTGTTTTCTGCTATTACATCAGGGACTTACTTTTATGGCCTTTCAATTCATATTCCTGTCTTTATTTTGGTTCATTGAAAATAAAACTGTTCTCTTTCTTTTCAGACCCTAAAGAAGAGAACGAGAAGAGTGAAGAACTGAGTGAAGTGGAGGAGAAACATCATGTCAAACCTGAAGAGAAACCTCTGAGTCACTCGAAACCTAAAAATATTTTTTTAAAGGAAAAAAGAGCAGAGAAATCTTTCACCTGCCTTTTGTGTTGAGTTAGTTTCACATATGAACAAAGTCTTGAGATTCACATGAGAGTTCACACTGGAGAGAAGCCACATTCGCAAAGTTTAAAATCGCATCAGAAAACACATACTGGTGTAAAAGATCATCTGTGCTTTGAGTGTGGGAAGTCTTTTACTTGGGAAAAACATTTAAAACAGCACCAGAGGTTCCACACCGGAGAAAAACCTTATAAGTGTTCACACTGTGACAAGAGATTCAGTTGGTTAGCACATCTGAAAACACATGAGCAGATCCACAGCAGAGAGAAAACACACACGTGTTCTTTGTGCGGCAAGAGCTTTGCACGCAAAAAACATGTTAGAGTCCATATGAAGATCCACACTGGAGAAAAGCCATACACATGTGATCAGTGTGGAAAGAGTTTCACTCAATCATCAAACCTTAAAGGACACATGAGGATCCACACTGGAGAGAAGCCATACACATGTGATCAATGTGGAAACAGTTTCTCATTAAAAAATTGTTTTGATGTTCACATGAGGATCCACACTGGAGAAAAGCCGCACGCATGTGATCGATGCGACAAAACATTTCTTAGGGCAGCTGCCTTGAAGAAACACCTGACAGTTCATACGAAGGAGAAGCCACATTCGTGTTCTTTATGTGGAAAGAGTTTTTCGCTGCTGCAAAGTTTAAAATTACATCAGAAATTACACAACACTGTAAGAGATCATGTTTGCTTCAAGTGTGGGAAGACTTTTACTTTGGTGAACAATTTAAAACAGCACCTGATGATTCACACTGGAGAGAAACCTTACAAGTGTTCACACTGTGACAAGAGATTCAGTCAGTCAGGACATCTGAAAAGACATGAGCAGATCCACACTGGAGAGAAACCTCACATGTGTGATCAGTGCGGAAAGAGTTTCTCATTGAGAAACAATCTTGATGTTCACATGAGAATCCATACTGGAGAAAAGCCGTATGCATGTGATCAATGCGACAAAACATTTCTTGTGTCAAGAGCCCTGAAGAAACACCTGGCAGTTCATACGGGGGAGATGCCATATTCATGTTCCTTATGTGGAAAGAGTTTTCCAGTGCAGCAAAGTTTAAAATCGCATCAGAAAACACATACTGGTGTGAGAGCACATGTGTGCTTTCAGTGTGGAAAGACTTTTACTTTAGCAAGCTATTTAAAACTGCACCAGAGGATTCACACTGGAGAGAAACCTTATAAGTGTTCACACTGTGACAAGAGATTCATTCAGTCATCAAATCTAAAAACACATGAGAAGATCCACACTGGAGAGAAACCTCACAAGTGTTCACACTGTGACAAGACATTCAGTCTGTCATCAAATCTGAAAACACATGAGAAGATCCACACTGGAGAGAAACCTCACAAGTGTTCACACTGTGACAAGACATTCAGTCTGTCATCAAATCTGAAAACACATGAGAAGATCCACACTGGAGAGAAACCTCACAAGTGTGATCAGTGCGGGAAGAGTTTCACTTTTAAAAGTCGTCTAAAGCTACACATGAAGATCCATACAGTAAAGACACTGAGCAATAAAGTCACTTCTTGTGTAAGTTAGTTTCCTAACAGTCACAATTAGTGACAGGACATTTTTTTGGTTATTTGGAAAGTATCTCATTATTACGAGAAATTATGTTATTATTATGAGATACTAAGTCATAATTAGAAAGTGTCTCTTTCTCTTTATAATGACATCAGATCTACGAATGGTTTTAACAGATGTTATTCAATGATTTAAAGCTTGTGTTAATGCACAACACTTCTGCTATTGAGGTGTGATGTAGGTATAAGCTTAGGCTCAGGTTTGGTGTATAGGTGGGTTTAAGGTTGGATAAGGGGTCAACAAGTGTACAGGGGTCAATTAGAATACTATCAGGGAACATGATTTAATCTGTATATATTGCATTGATTTGATAAAAGAAGTATTTTCATCTGTTGATGTATGTCTCAAGGAATATTTTGTTTAATGATACACAATACTATACTAATATGTGTTGAGGTGATAAAAACATGTTTTGCACCCAAATTAATGTGTGTTATGTCTTTACCAACCATTTAGCTAAATTCAACTAACCAGCCTTTACCAGGGATGGGAAGATTCACAGATTCGCTCGGTGCATCGGCATAAGAAGTTAACGATGCGATGCATCGTTTCAAAAAGTGTGCATCGGATAAAAATTGATATTTGCATGGCGATGCATCGTTTTTAACATATCTACATCGGTAAAAAACTATTTGTTTATATATAAGTATAAGTAGATGCTCTATACTTTTATTTAGGAAGTGACCGATATTTTTAGATTGTTTTCTGCTCTCTAAACTGGTTCTCAAGCACGTTCTCTCTTCACCAGCCACTGCTGCTACGTGAATATGACACATCGCAACAGTACGGAGACCAAGGCGTGTCCTGAAAGTCAGATAGAGCACATATTAACATACTAACTATGCACACAGTGATTGGCTGATAGTCTCTGTCAGACATCTATTCGTAGAAATATTGTAGAGCACAATATTATGTTGCCATATTCAAATAAAGGTTTTAAAATAAAAATGTTAATTGCCACATTCAAATAAAGATTTTAAAATGCAGGCTAAGTGTAAAGCTAAACAAGTGTCACTAATTAAAAACTACGTTCACACTGCAGGGCTTAATGCTATTCCGATTTTTTGAAAAAAATGCGATTTTTTTTTGCCACATTTCCAACAATTACCTTTTGTCCTGTGTGAACGTATGACCCGCATTAGCTGAAGGCTGTCAACGACGTAGCGTTGTTTTTGACGTTAAACCAATCAGACAACACCATCTTTTTTCAATTTGATTTTCCCAACGGAGCCAGCACAATTATCTTCTTGTTTTAAGAAGAAAATTAACAAGGTTTTTGGCCAATGACGTCACAGAGAAACATGTGGGTGCTCGCAGCCAGGAGTGGTGGGATAATGTGAGTGGCTTCTATCTCTCGTTCCCGCCTGCCAGGATGTTTCTGCAAATGACTCCATGACCCCTGGTTACCATGGTCGCATTTCAAAAAGACGATGTATCAGCACATTCCAAGTGGCCCCATTTGAAAAGAGTGTTAGGGGTGAGGTCGTTTCAGCCCCGTAGCCTCTCTGACCATTTTTCCATCAATTATTCATTATCACAGACAACTCTAAACCTACATGTCTGCAAACGATCCAGACCCCTGGTTACCATGTGAAGTGGACAGCACATTCCAGGGCCCAGAGCCCCTCTCTAGACCACTATAACACCATCTTTGGACACCTCTTAGAGGGCAAGAAGAAGACCTTTGTTACAAATACAAAGCCGGACTTCCTACTGGTCAAAATGCAGTTTCTGCCCTTCACCCACCAGCAGACTGATTCCTCAGGTTTTGGCCTGTGACCACCATAAAAATTTCTTAGGACCTCTGGACGCAGCAATAACAGCTACAATGGTTCTGAGTCTGAGTCCTGCCAGGGAGAGACACGAATACAATCGTTCTGAGTCTTTGGCCTGTGAAGGTGAGACTGCAACAGAACACCAACATACTGAGTCTGAGTCCTGTGAGGGAAGAGGCAATAACAGCTACACCAGTTCTGAGTCTGAGTCCTGTCAGGGAAAAGACACTAACAGAGCAAGTTCTGAGTCTCCGGCCTGCATGGGTGAGACGATAGCAGATACAACCATGTTCTGAGCCTCCAGCCAGTGAGGAAAGATATAATCTACATTCAGACTTCCTTCAGAGTCTTCATCCAGCGAGACAACAACAGATGCAGCATGTCCTGAGTCTCCAGCCTAGAGAGACAAAGCAGATCGATCAAGTTCTGAGTCTCTAGCCCAGAGAGGCAGAAGACACACAGACATCTGCAACAAAGTTAAGCTCCGGCGAGCAAACCTTCACTCCAAGGTACCTTTGCTTGTGTGTTCCAGGCTAAGGACCTTCTGCATCTACTCCAGGGCCACACATGCATGTTCCAGATTCTAGGACCCTTTGTTGCTCTATGAGATCAGCATCCTCCAGCACTTCATGTTCAAGGCTGTCGAAACGGATTCCTGCTCCTTTCCCCACTGCATTGCTACCAGCACAACCAGTGGATGAAGTCACCACTACCGGACTGCTCACTCGACCACAGAGAACGTAACTATCACTTATCCAAACCTCTTCCAGAGACCTTGTCAATGTTAGTTATTATCAGTATATGATTTTTTAAATTTAATTAAATAGAGTACCCATCACTACACTATTTTGCCTCTCTAGGTTGGTGAAAGCAAATATCACTACAATGGCAACCACAACACCTCAGCCAGACAAGATAACTTCTACGACCTAAGAGTATGTGGAAAGAATCTCCCTCCTACTAAGTTCTCTCTGAAACATACTGCTATAAAATTGACTTTTCTCTAATTAATTAATAGAAAACCTATACTTCAGGTCATTGTGTATGTTACTGTTCTTGTATATTGTCTTTTTGTGATAGAACTACTCATTCATGTAATTTTACCTATATGTAATCTTACCATGTTTAGTATCTATGAATTTGTCTTCTGATGATCTAAACGAGAGTGTATATTATATGTTGGTGCATAAGCAATATGTTAGAATTCTAATAATCTTGAAGATTCTTCTCTTGAACCCCAACTCAAGTTCCATTTTGCAAATTGCCAGGCTTTCACACAGAGAGTTGTAAAACTCTTCATTAGTTCCAACCTCCCACTTGGAATTTCAGCCTTTCTCATTGGACAAGCCCATCCTTAGAGGCGTGAACATTCTCAGACCTTAAAGTCCTCACATCAGTTACCCGCCTTTAGTCTGCGGTTCTTTTAGATCCTAAGGGGATGAGGAGGGTGAGCTAGAACTCTCTTGAATCCACTAAGTCTGCGCCAGGCCTCGTGCCTTGACTTTCCATTCACCAAAGATCCTAGGATCTCAGCTGATGTCTCTTTTAGCTCTTTTCACTTTCCACTGGGAAGAAACTCCCAATCACCATCGAGTCAGGAGATCTTTGGAATTCATCACTCTTCAAAACCGGAAGAACGTGATCACAACTCCTACACCACCGAACCTCCAAACCATCAAGACTTTGCATCCAGACACTCATGCCAGGCCAAGGCAATGCAAGTTTCATACATTTACCTAAACGAAACAGAGGTTTAGTATAAGATATAGACCCCGTAATAAATGGCGCTGATGGTTTTACTCAGATGGTTAACTGACTCTTTTCATAGCTTCATTCTCTAGTTTTCCTGATGGTTTCATCCATCAAATCTCATTTGCCCTTTCACCTGTATGAGTGTTTGTATGTTTGTTTGATTGTTAGTTAGACTAGTTTGCGTTTGTGTTTAGTTAATAAAAATTGCACAAATTACTTGAGTTTCTGATACTGGATGCAAATTATTGTCCCTTATGATTTTAATCCTCGCTACATCCTCTGATGCATTAATAATATTGAAAGTATTTTCTGTGGCCACGAAACTATCCTTTCTTAGAGTTTATATGAAATTACCCTAAATGTTCACTGGATGAACAGATTAGTTGATGGCAATGTAATTCTGCTACAGTTACTACTGGCAGCTCATGTAAATAATTGTAATCAATCATAATTAATTGTAATGATAACTTAATATCCTTAATGGAGCTACCGACACCAGCATCAAAGGTATCCACAAGACACAGACCAGCCTATGTCCAAGACTCCCAGAATGTCACAGTGCCGAGAGAGCCAATGCAGTGGGCTGATCCGAAGATGGAGCTTCCAGCAGGGGGAAGACATAGAGAATTATCATCGGTGTTTGAGCGTCTGGCCAAGACCTAGAGAGGTGGCCTAATGAGGAGTAGAGCTATTGTCTGGTTCCGTTGTTGACAGGGCAAGCATTGGAGGCATACTTGGCAATGGACGAGGAGCAGGCTGATGTCTATGCTGACCTGAAGGAGGCACTGCTAGAGAAATTCAACATTTCTCCAGAAATCTACCGTCAGCACTTCCGATTGACTACAGTCCCAGCTGGAGAGTCACCAACGGAAAGTTACCACCAGTTAAAGAATCTTTACAAGTAATGGGTGCGACCGGAGGAGCACTATAAAGAGGAGATCGGCGAGGCCATCATCCTGGAGCAGCTTCTTCGGGTGATACTCCTCGTACTCAACCATTCAAAGGTACTGTACGTGGTGTTTCTCATAACTCTGGGTCTGAAAGGGGTTGTGTTGAACTACCGGACAATGCAGCAGGTCCAAAGTCAGTGGACAAAGACTTGCTTTGCATTTACTGTCAGCAGCCAGGCCACAAAGCAGCTGTGTGTCCCGCTCGCAAAGCAAAATTTACAGGGTTTTGTTATGTGCCTAGAGAAGGGGACTGTGATTTTGACTCTGGCGGGGGAAAGTCAGAATGTATATGATGTGACTGTTAATGGACATGAACCGAAAGCACTCTTGGACACTGGAAGTTCTCTGTCAATGTTGAAATCATACTTTGTAAATAATGTCAATTATGTGAACACTATCTCTGTTATCAGAATATGATACATGGGCTGGCCACCTGGGCCAGCAGAAAACATATTCACGCAATAGCTCACGATTTTATTGGCCCAGACCATACACTGATGTACAAACACACTGTAACACGTGTTATTTGTCATCTGCACCACTGCAACCTCTCCCCATAATCTCTGCAATTTTTAGGCGAATCACCATGGATGCTTTTCCCATTATTTTTTGAATTTTTTGGGGGAATCACCATGTTCTATCACCACACCTAAGATCATTCATGCCCCGGTTCAACACTTCTCCAGAGTCGGCATACCCGAGGAGATACTCACGGACCGGGGAACGAACTTCACCTCACGGCTGATGGGGCAGCTGAACAAGCAGTTGGCCATTATAACCATCCAAACCACTCCATACCACCGCAGACAGACAGTCTTGTGGACAGATTTAACCAAACTCTCAAGAACATGCTGCGGAAGTTCGTTGCAGACACAGGATGAGACTGGGACAAGTGGCTACCATTTGTTCTCTTTGCTTACCGAGAGGTACCCCATGCGTCCACGGGATTCTCACCGTTCAAGCTTCTATATGGATGGCAGGTACAAGGACCCCTGGACCTGCTGAAGAAAAGCTGGAAGGAGGAACCTGCATCCAGGACAGAGAAAGTCATTGTGCAGTACGTGCTTGAGATGCGAGATTGTCTGGAGCAGTACAGAAAGCAAGCCAAAGAGAACCTACAAGAAAAGCAGCAAGTGCAGAAAAGATGGTATGACCAGGACGCCAGACTATGACAGTTTCAACCTGGGTAGAAGGTATTACTCCTGTTGCCAACTTCAACAAGTAAACTACTGGCTAAATGGCAAGGGCCATACACCGTGGTCTGCAAAATGGGGCCAGTCACATATGAAGTTCATCATCCAGACAAGGGCAAGACCAGGCAGACCTACCATGTGAACCTGTTAAAGGAGCGTACATTTACATTTACATTTAATCATTTAGCAGACACTTTTATCCAAAGCGACTTACAAATGAGAACAGTAGAGACAATCAGATCAACAAGAGAACAACAACGGTATACAAGTGCTATGACAAGTCTCATTTAATCTAGTACAGAACACGTAGCCAGGGGTTTTTTTTTTTTTTTTTTTTTTAAATGAATATAATAGACAAGAAAAAGAAAAGGTAAGTACTAGTATTAGTTGGTTAAGTGCAGGCGAAAAAGATGAGTCTTTAGATGTTTTTTGAAAATGAGTTAAGACTCAGCTGTCGAATTGAGATCGGGAGGTCATTCCACCAGCTGGCGGTCCAGGAAAAGGTCCGTGAGAGTGATTTTGAACCTCTTTGGGATGGCACCACAAGGCGTCGTTCACTTGCAGAGCGCAAACTTCTGGAGGGCACATAAGATTGAACTAATGAGCTTAGGTATGTTGGCGCCGTGCCAGTGGTCGTCTTGTAGGCAAGCATCAGTACCTTGAATTTAATGCGAGCGGCTACTGGTAGCCAGTGTAACCTGATGAGGAGAGGAGTAACATGAGCTGTTTTTGTCTCATTGAAAGACAACCCTCGCTGCTGCATTCTGGATCAGTTGTAGAGGCTTGATAGTACATGCAGGAAGGCCCGCCAGGAGAGCATTACAATAGTCCAGTCTGGAGAGAACAAGAGCTTGGACAAGAAGTTGGGTGGCTTGCTCTGACAGGAATGGTCTAATCTTCCTAATGTTGTATAAGGCAAATCTGCAGGACCAGGTCGTGGTAGTAATATGGTCGGTGAAGCTTAACTGATGATCCATCACAACTCCTAGGTTTCTGGCTGTCCTGGAAGGAGTTATGGTTGACGAACCCAGCTGTACAGAGAAGTTGAGATGAAGTTGTGATGAGTGTAAGGTGCCACCTGGTAAGGGACTGGAAACATCATTTCTTGTGTGGAAGGTGGAGATAGACGAGGAAGAGGATTCAGAGGATGCAAAAAGACAGCTGTCTGTGGTGAGTCTAAATCACCTAGAAGACTCCAAAAGAAAATAACTGCAGCATCTCCTGAGCCAGTTTACTGCTTTGTTCTGTCAGAGGCCTGGAAGGACTGAGATGACCCAACACACCATCCACCTTTCCGATCAATCACCATCACGCCAACGTCCTTACTGGGTGCCTGAGAGGCTGGTGGAACCCTTGAAGGAGGAGCTCAAGCTTATGAATAAGCTAGAAGTAATCGAGCCTTCAGTGAGTGTGTCTGCATCAACTTCCACAAGCTCAATACCCAATCTAAGTTTGTTGCATACCGCATGCCAAGAATGGATGATCTGCTGGAGAAGATTGGAAGAGCCCAGTACATTACCACGCTAGACCTGTGTAAGGGGTACTGGCAGGTACCCCTCAACACTGAGTCCAGACCCTACACTGCATTCCGTACACCTTTAGGACTATTCCAATTCACAGTCCTTCCTTTTGGCCTTCACGGGGCACCAGCCACATTCCAGAGGCTGATGGACAAGGTACTCCAAGGCTGTGAAGACTGGTCTGCGGTGTACCTAGATGACGTGGTAATCCACAGCATCTCTAGGGGCAGAGCATCTTCAAGATCTCCAACAAACCTTAAAGAGGATAGAGGAAGGAGGATAGAGGAAGTAGGATCCATTTCCCGGGCGTTTCATACAATTACACTGCACTTGTCGTGTCGTTTCATTCCTGTGATGTTTGTCTGTGTGGGTGTAGTCAGTCTTCCGGCGGGGAAACACTGCACCGGCCAAATCAGAAATTGATTATTATTGACATAACAGATGACAAATAGATGTGGTATTTGTTTGTGTGTTAAATGTTATACTTGCCTAAGATTGGGATGGCCCAGAAAGGGGGTGGGGTTTGGCCTATATAAGCCGAGGCCAAGCCTAAAATGGGACTTGTTTACCAAGTCAAAGCGAGAGTGCAACTGCGGTGCCTCAAGCGAACCTCAACCCTGTATATTGTGTATACGTGTTACCTGTACATAAGTATTTTGGATTTTCTGTTTTGTTTTCCACTTTTGTTGTTTCTTTGATACTTTTGAGTTTTTGTTTTATTGTGCACCTGTAAATACTTCACTGTGGACTAACACTTTTGGCACTGTAAAAAAGTTACACCGTGCACGAAAGTGCTGTTGCAAGTGAGCCATCTTTTTTTTACGTCTTTTACGGACACTTGTTACGTCCCAAGCGAGCTGGTGGTGCTCGCTTTATCACAAATGCTCTCTAACAGCAAATGCAAGGAGTTTGCTAACTTCTTTACTGAGATCAATAGTATCAGAAAGGTAATTAGCAAATTCTCAAGTTATGCAGAGGTTAGACAGATCCGACTCCAATATCAAAAAGAAGATACTATGTCTGCTTTTGAAGAAATTGATAGCAAAATCCTACCTGTCCAATCAGTTATAACGAACAAGTTAATAATATTGAGAAGCAGTTCTTCTGCTACAGGTAACAACAAGTAACAACAACAACAGTAATTTAGTGGGTACAGGGTCTAATAACATGTTGTTGGTTTAGATGCAGTGATAAGTTTATTTAGCTCTTCCTGTCCTATAGTTGTAAAGCACTGCAGTTTATCTTTGGGTGCGATGGATGAAACTGAAGTATTAGACAATGTAGAATCTACATTTGTTATTGTATTTCTGATGTTATCTATTTTATCATTAAGTCATTACTATTTAACTGTGAGGGAATATTTAGATCGGGTGGCGTCTGGTAATTTGTTAATCTAGCCACTGTGCTAAATAAAAACCTTGGATTATTTTGGTTATTTTCTATGAGTTTGTAGATGTGCTCGGCCCTGGCAGTTTTTAGAGCCTGTCTATAGCTGGATATACTGTTTTTTTTTTTCATGCAATTCTAAAAACTTCCAAGTTAGTTTTTCTCCATTTGCACTCAAGACTATGAGTTTCTTTCTTGAGAGAGTGGGTATTACTGTTGTAACATGGCAAAGTACATTTTTCTCCAACCTTTTTTAATTTGATGGTGGCAACAGCTTCTAATGTATTAGAGAAGATAGTGCCCATGTTGCCAGCCATTTTGTCTAGTTCATGTGTATTTATGGGTACACAGAGCAGTTGAGATAAATCAGGTAGGTTATTTGCGAATCTGTCTTTGGTGGTTGGAACAATAGTTCTGCCCGGACGATAACGCAAAGCCATATAGTTAATATCAGTAATACTCAGCATGCACGATACAAGGAAATGGTCAGTAACATCATTACTTTGAGGTACGATATCTATACCAGTAAGATCGATTCCATGCGATATAATTAAATTATTAAATGTATATTTTGACCTCACTATTCAGGGAATGGTCACAGACTTAATAGATTGGACAGCGCAAGTACTTCTATCATTTAAGCGGGTAGAACAAAAGCCATCATAGCAGTTATTTGAGAATTGGCTTACTAGTCATATGGAGCATAGAGTCCTGGAGATGTTGTCCGACAGGAGTTCTGCTCCGACTCTGCTGGTGTGCACGTGGAATTGGCTTTCCAGCCTGGGGGTCGTCATATGTGGTTGTCGCAAGCTCATCGTCGAATCCACAGGCCATGCCATTCTCAAGCCCGCCCCCGCTCACTCAAGCCAGTTGTCTCTCACTCAAGGCCGCGGTTTGTGATGCTGTTTCGTTGAGAAAGTGAAACTACTTTGTTTTTGCCTTCCAAAAGAAGACACAACTAGAAATCATGTTTATATCACAGTTATAATGGTTTTTATGTTTATGTCTTGTTGCGCCGGCCGGACAGGGCATCACAATATGCCTGGGTCCCGCCTGGCTCCTCCTGCTCCAGGTTCCTCCTGGCTCCTCCCTCCGTTGTCTCCTCCCTCTGTGGTCTCTGTCTGCTGGCCACCTCCCGGGGGTCCGTCCTCCACTGGAACCTCCTCCTTGGTTCTTACACAACCCCCCCCCCCCCCCCCCACACACCCACACACCCACACACACCGTTGTTCCATGCACATTCCGGGAGGGGGGAGTAATGTCACCCCTGGACTCATTATGTTTGTTTTGCCTCCATGTTTTCCATGTACCATGTTTATTGTGTCATTATGTTCAGGTGTGTCTTGTCTTTAACTTTCGCCTTATAAGTTGCATTCAATTCAGTGTTTGGTTGTCTGGTCTCATCGTTGTTTATGTGTGTTTCTGCCTTCTCCCTATGGATTATCCCTATGTGGATTATTAAAGACTTTGTATCATTATCTTCCTCATTACGTGCTTTTCTCCCGCACCACACCCATGACAATTTAGTTACTGTAGTAGTTATAACTGCCAGTTTTTGCAAAAAGAGTTTCATGGCTGGTAAAAAAAAAATTTGGCCGGTAGATTTTATCAAGTCACCAGCCTTTGGCAGGTGTGGCAAAAAGTCAGTTTTAGGCCTTATATATATGCAGAGTTTGTTTGCAAAAACAGATAACTTCTCAGAAATCGTGTTTTTTCATTGTGCATTCCAATTAATCTCAATCCAACTGCAGTTGGGTTATTTTGACTAGGTTAAAAAATAACTTTAAAAAACAGCTAATTTACGCAATAAAACCCAATAAAAACATGAAAGCATCATAAAAAATGTGATTTTTGAACATTTAAGAAAATTTAGTTATCTGTATTTTCAAAAAACTTTTCATATATATATATGAAACACCTTATGAAGAGACTACATTAATTACTAACTCACAAAATGAGACTATTAGATTTTGGGTCATTCTACAGAAATGTCCACTTTTGGTATGGCAAGATGTCTTAAAATGTATTAAGTTTTTTTAACATTTAAACTTAAACCACATTATTATATTACCTTTTGACTTTATGAATACAAAAATTACAGCTGAATGATTTTTTTTTATCTTTTTGTGTGCATTTATTTAAAGAACACATGCACCGTTTTTGTCACTGGTGTTACCTTACTTCTTTGGCAATCTTAAAGGTTTTTATGAAATATTATTTCTCAACTTTTTTAGTACATGTAGTCAGAGTTACAGAAAAATAATGATAATGCAACAAATAAGAAGATCGTTTTATTTATTTTAATCAGGTTTGTTAAAAGTGTGAATGATGTTAGTTCATTTGTGCAACTATGTGTTTACTATAACAATGAAAATATTTGTAAAAACAGTTATGAACAAGTAATGATGCAATCCTTTAAATCTTAACTCTTGAGTGAAGCAGAATTCAATGGATCTGAAATTATTATCATGTCACACGTGACACATTTTATTTAATGTGACAGGAAAAAAGTAACACCAGTGACATACATATAACCAAAAATCCTTATTCTTCAACTACAATTAAGTAGATAAGACTAAATTGTTACATTTGGCATACATTTGGCAATTAGTGAAATCAGTTAGTAAAAGAAACATAAACCGATCTTCACTGGTGTTACCCATAAAGAAGGTTACACCGGTGACAGTAACAGTGACAGTTTTCATGAAAAATGCATTTTACAAAATGTCTGCTGCAAGTTATCAAACCACATGTTGTCAATCATGGTATACTCACTAAATGGAGAAGTTTAATCCATTTGTATTCGTTTTTTACAGTTCCCTGACAATAAAGTAGGTCATACCAGTGATTTCCACTTAAAGCTTCATATGAAATCATAAGATAAATGAGAAAATTTCTGATAAATGAACAGAGACAGTGGCCTTTTTTCATAGATCTTCAGGAAATGGGAGGAAGGAAGTAAAGTGATGTCATCAGTGTGATTTTTTTCAAAATAAATTATTTTTGTTAAACGGTAACAACAGTGACACAACTCCAGGGGACCACTACTTTTTATATTTTATAATAGTTATTTGGCTTTTTTTATGTCATTTACACCATATATTTGATATTTATGAATACATCATTGTATTTTAAATGTTAGAAAAAATTGTTTGACCTCAAAATAAAGCCCTTTGCCTCTGTACATGGCTGTGGGGATGAGCAGTTTTGTTGTGATTGAATTCTTTATAATTAATTAAAACCAAATATTGCCACATTGATGGCTCAAGAAGGTATAATTGTTCAATTTGTGATTTTGTCGTTTTTTGTTTGTTCATTTTGGTTACGAAGCGCAAGGTTGGGGGTTCGATTCCCCGGGAACACATGATAGGTACAAATTGATAGCCTGAATGCACTGTAAGTTGCTTTGGATAAAAGCGTCTGTTAGGTGCTGCCCCTTTAAGAACGTTGTCACAGTGGCTCATGTGATAGCTGACGGAAAGTGCACAGTGGAGAGAGAAGAAAGTTCTACCCCAGATCAACAACAAAAGGGTCTCAAGCGTCAACGTGGAGGTGCAAAGGCTGCTGTGACACGCTTGATGACACAGATTACAACCGCTATCAACTGTAATCAGCCCAAAGAGGTAGAGATGAAACTTGCTGCTTTGGATCAGGCTGTTATGCGGTTTCACGAGATCCATGACATGTACCATAAAACATTAGAAGATGATGATGACCTTGATGCTTCTAAAGGCTACTTAACATCAGTCCTGCGGGATGTGCAAGACTTACAGCACACAGTCTTAAGCTGGCTTGAAGACTTTAAGCCATCAATGGAGTCTTCTGATGCATCAAACTTCCAAGAGGAACAGCAAACGCTTGATGAAGCTGCTAAACCGCAAATGTCTCCTGTAGACCAACTATCTACACAGTTTCAAGAGCTACAGAATCTAAAACAGAAAGAAAATAAAGAGTTCTCTGTGCATTTAGCTGAACAAGAAGAACGTCTGCGTGCAGAGTTTAAACTACAACTTCAGCAAGCTGAATTTGAAATGGCTGGACTAAAGGGCTTACTGAAACTCAAAGATGCTGAGATGGAGGAAAATCGACGAAAGGCTGAGTTAGCAACAATAAACAAAGATTTCTCAACTCCTGTCTCAGGTAACCCATCCTTCAACTTTCGTCCATCATTCTCAGCAGTAAACGAGAATTCTTTATGTGAACTACTAGAGCTGTCAAGGCAACAGTATCAGTCACACATTGATTCCATGCACTTACCACCTGTTGACATCATCAAGTTCGATGGAGAACCCTTAAAGTACTGGCAGTTCATCAGATTGTTTTCCTCAGTGATTGACAAAGAGACAGTGCCAGATCAAGAAAAACTCACTCGTCTGCATCAGTACACTGTCGGTCAAGCTAGAGATGCTATCTCGCACTGTTTGTACAACCCTGACTCTAGCCTGGGCTATGTAGAAGCCATGGCTATTCTGAAAAGACGTTTTGGCAATCCATATGCAGTATCACAAGCATGGGTCGACAAGGTGCTCAATCATAAAGACATTAAAGACAACAAGCAGTTGCAAAGCTTTGCAGACATTTTGTGTAGCTGCCGAGACACTCTAAAGGCAATGAAGTGTGAGGATGAGCTCAATGGAGGACGCACTTTGCTACAGATTGTAGAAAAGCTGCCTGAAGACATAAAGAAAAGATGGCTCACAATAAATTAAAGATTGTAAAATCTGGACGTTTACCAAAGTTGGATGATGTAGTCTGTCTTGTGGAATCTGAAGCCACTAAGAGAGCTGATCCTATTTTTGGGAATCTTCTTACACCTGCCAGTCGAAATTCTCCTGTGAGTTCTAAATCAAATGCTAAGTCAAGCTTCAATAAGAAAAGGCAGACATTTGCAACAGTGTCAGTTACTAATGAATCCACCATATCGTCCACACCAAAGATAACGTCAAGGTTTAAATGTCCAAAGTGCACTGACGGACACTTTCTGAACCAGTGTCAAGCCTTCAATGCTTTGTCTGTTCAAGAGCGTTTGGCCTTTGTTCGGCAAAAGCAACTCTGCCTGAACTGCTTTATGAAGGGTCATCGTAGCACAATCTGTTCTTGCAGCTGGGTATGCAAGGTGCCTGGATGTGGGAAAAAACACAACAGTTGGCTACACTCTGCCATCGTAGCTTCTGACAACGACAAAAGCCAATCTACTAATCAAGCTACTGAAGATGAGCCAGCTGTCGACCCGCCACAAGCCATTCAAGCACATGCTACCAGAAAATGCAGTGAAGTCAGTCAAAAGAAGATTGCACTACCCATTCTGCCTGTAGTGGTTTCAGACAGACACAAACGATTCTCTATGAATTTCTTTGCTTTGCTTGACAGTGGCTCAAATGGGACCTTTGCTTCTAAGAAGCTAGTTCGTGCTCTTAAACTGGAATCACACAAAATGAACATTAAACTGAACACTATGGAGACCAAAAACCTAAACGTAGTCACCTTAGCAGTGGATCTACGGGTTGAAGATGCTCAACAAAAGAACTCTTTCCTGATGAAAGGAGTGCTCTGTCGGGATAACCTGAACATAATTCTAGACAGCCTAGTCACACAGCAGGAGCTGTTTCAGTGGCCGCATCTGCGGGAAATTGCGGATGAAATCAGTCTACCCGATGCTGATCTAGCTGATGAGGTTCACCTGCTAATATGTCTAGACCAACCAGACATACTTGCTCCTCGTGACACATGCTGTGGTGAGTCTGGCGAACCATATGCAATTCTTACTGGCCTGGGATGGACACTCCATGGACCAGTAGCTGATGGCTCTACATCTGTTTCTGCCAATTTTATTCGAGCTGATCATTCTCTACAACAAGCTGTTGAAAGATTTTGGAAATTGGATGATCCAGTGCATGTGAACCAGGATTCGCTGTCAGTAGTTGATGAGCAAGTTGTGGCCCTATGGAACAAACAATCAGTCAAAGAGGAAGGTCATTACACACTTCCTATCCCATTTAAAGAACATCCACCACGACTGCCCAATAACTACTCGATGGCCAAGCATCGATTAGACCTTCTAGGAAAGAGGCTAAAGAAGGACCCAACTTTGCTTCAGAAGTATACAGAGGGTATTAGAGACTCTTTGCGCAAAAAATATGCAGAAGAGGTCGTCGACATTAACAGAACAGATGGTTGTGTGTGGTACCTTCCGCATCATCCAGTGCTACATCCACGTAAGCCAGAGAAAGTTCGTATCGTCTTTGATTGTGCAGCACGGTACCAAGGTATCATTCATCAAGGCCCAGACCTTACCAATAAGCTGCTAGGAGTCCTTCTCAAGTTCAGACAAGAACCCATTGCTCTAAATGCGGACATCGAGAGCATGTTCTATCAGGTCCGAGTGTCGTCTGATGAAAGAGATGTGCTTCGCTTCCTGTGGTGGGAAGATAACGACCCGGACAAACCACCTAAGCATTATCGTATGACGGCTCATCTGTTTGGAGGTGTCTGGAGTCCTAGTGCTGCCAATTTTGCCTTGCAACGAGTGGCAGAGGACAATCGTGGAAACTTCTCTGACGACACAGTGGAAACGGTTTTAAGCGAAATTTCTATGTCGACGATTGCCTTAAGTCAGTACCAACAGAGGAGGCTGCCATGAAACTTGCTTCCGAACTCTGGGAACTGCTCACCTGCAGAGGCTTTAGATTAACCAAGTGGTTAAGCAATTCCAAGGAAGTGATGAAATCAATACCAGCTGATGACTGGGCAAAATCATTACATGAGGTAAACCTTGACCAAGAGGATTTGCCATTTGAACGAACACTGGGCGTCCTTTGGGATGTAGAACGAGATTGCTTCACATTTGATGTCAAGTCAGTAGATAAGCCTGTAACAAAGAGAGGAGGTATTGAGCACTACCAGTTCCATCTATGATCCTTTAGGATTTGCAAGCCCTTTCGTGCTCAAAGCTAAAGCAATCTTTCAAGAGTTGTGCCGCTTAAAAGTTGAGTGGGATGAGGAGTTACCGGTGGACATAGCAGCACAATGGCACAGATGGTTAAATGACTTGCCTCTGTTGTCAGCACTGACAATTCCAAGATGCCTTAGACCAACATCCACAAGTTGTTTGTTATCTACCCAGCTCCATCACTTTTCTGATGCTTCAGAACTGGCTTACGGTGCTGTTTCATACATCCGGATTGGCGGCACCTGCAGGCTCGTGATGTCAAAGGCCAGACTTGCTTCAATCAAGCCAGTTAGCATACCACGACTGGAGCTACTAGCAGCAGTTGTTGCTACGGAGCTGAATCAGCATATCAAACAACATGTAGAGATTCCAATTGAAAGGACTTTCTTTTGGACGGACAGTACTATTGTACTTCAGTACATTAAAAACAAGCATTGTCGTTTCCAGACATTTGTCGCCAACCGTATATCAAAAATACATGAACGCTCAGAATCATGCCAGTGGAGACATATTGATTCTGCCTCTAACCCTGCGGATGACGTCTCTCGAGGGATGACTATGAGGGAGATTTTGGCCAAGTGAACGATGGGTATCTGGTCCACACTTTCTTAGACATGATGAGGAACATTGGCCTGCTCAACCTATTATAAATGACTTGCCAGATGAAGCAGAGATCAAACGAGGCAAAGAAGTCTATGCAGCTCACACAATACCAAACCAAGCAATGAAAAATGCAGTGGACAGACTACTGGAACGATACTCCAGTTGATCGTATCGTTTGAAAAGAGCTACTGCTATCTTGTTGCGTCTCAAGGCTTTGTTACGCAAGAAAGTAAGTGCACATCTTTCTGAACCCATTACTGTTGGTGAGCTCCAGCAAGCAGAGTTAGCCATTCTCAATTACATACAAGCTGCAACTTTCAGATCTGCTGAAGCCAAACCCAGTTCTCTTCTCAAACTTAAACCCTTTAGGGATGAAAATGATCAACTCCGTGTCGGAGGCAGACTAATGAATGCCCCAATTCCTTACAAGGCTAAACATCCAGTGATCCTACCTAACAATCATCACGTCACCCAGCTGATTATTCGTCACTACCACCTTCGTTTGGGTCATGCAGGTCCAATACGAGTTCTTACAGAAATTCGTCAAAGTTTCTGGATTCTAAAGGGACGTGCTGTCATTACCCAAAGTCTCAAGTCATGCCTACAGTGTCGCAAGTTAAGAGCTAAGCCGCAAGCCCAGCAAATGGCAGACTTACCTGACTCTAGAGTTACTCCGTGTGAGCCTCCATTCACTCGAGTGGGCATAGACTACTTCGGACCATTCTTGATTAAGAAGGCACGCAGTGAACAAAAGAGGTATGGATGTTTTGTTTACATGTCTCACTACGAGAGCTATTCATCTCGAAGTCGCACACACCCTCGATACTGATTCCTTTATCAATGCATTACAACGATTCATCGCCAGGAGAGGCCCACCCTCTGAAATACGGTCAGATAACGGAACTAATTTCGTTGGTGGATTACGAGAGTTACGGAAAGCCATCAGTGAATGGAATCAACAAAAGATTTCTGATTACCTGCTGCAGAACAATGTAAAATGGATCTTCAATCCACCCGCCGCCTCCCACATGGGTGGTGTTTGGGAGCGACAAATTCGCACCGTTCGTTCCATTCTAAACACTGTCCTATTGCAGCAGGCACCAGATGACGAGGGTCTGACAACACTGTTTTGTTGCGTTGAGTCTATTGTGAATGGTAGACCAATCACTAAACTCTCAGATGACCCATCAGATCCTCTACCACTCACCCCAAATCATCTGTTGTTACTCCGTTCAGGTCCAACTCTACCCCCAGGAGCCTTCGTAAAACAAGATGTTTACCGACGCAGATGGCGCCAGGTCCAGTATCTGGCAGATATCTTCTGGTCGAGATGGATTAAAGAATATTTGCCTGCACTGCAGTAACGCCAAAAAATGGCTACAACCAAAGCGGAATCTTCAAGTAGGAGATCTTGTGATCATTCTGCATGAAAATGCACCACACAATCACTGGCCACTAGGTCTGATTACTCAAGTTTATCCAGGTACAGATGGACTTGTACGTACTGTGGAAGTGAAAACACAGGCAGGAGTCTTCAGTCGTCCTGTGGATAAAATCTGCCTCCTGGAAGCCAGTTTTATCAGTTGAACTAGTTTAGTTGAGGCATCACCTTTACTTTCTTTGAATGACCTGTTTGGGTCATTGGGGGCCGGGATGTTAGGTGCTGCCCCTTTAAGAACGTTGTCACAGTGGCTCATGTGATAGCTGACGGAAAGTGCACAGTGGAGAGAGGGCTGACAAAAAAAGCCATGTTGTTCTCATGTTTAAGCTTGCTGAACTTCTATAATAATTCCAGATTGAAACAATAATTTGAACTATATATTATTTGAGTTGTGTGTTATGTTATTGTTGTTTAATTTTTTTGTTGTTTCTAAAGTTATCTCTATTTAGATCGCTATTTGCGATTAGCGCCTAAACGGTCAATATTATACACTTATGTTTGCTGTTTATGTAGACATATTTTGTTTATTATGTTACTTGTTGAAATATTCATGCAATATGTTGCATATAGTAAACAAAATTTAATGCAAGTCTGTGACACGAGAGACTGTTCCAGAAATACATATTGTATTACATGTGATAATGTTTAATGCAAATGTGAAATGTGAAACATTGCTAAATATTAATTGTGAACTGTTTTGTGTTTACAGTTTGACCGCACATGTATGCACATATAAAAATGAAAGAATTCTAAACTACAAATAAACAACAACCAATCAACCAAAATGTGTACGGTGGGAGTTCTGCACTAGTGGAATAAAGAACAAAATCAAGTTCCAAGTTAATGTTATCATTTCACGGGTAACAGCGTCTGCTAAATGCATAAATTTAAATAACAAGTTGTTTTAATTTAAAATATTCAAAAATGTAACCTGATGCAAAATCAAATCCAAGCCAGACAGTCAAGGTGCAGTAATATGTAAATTTATTCAAAAGAATATAGAGAACAGAAACTACAAATCATAACTTGGAAACAAAACTCTTAATAATAATAACCATCTTCAAATATAGAAAATACAAATCAAATGTTAGTACTTTTTTAATAATCCATTTATGATGGTTTGCACCCATCTAGTATTAATACAAACATTGATAAAAATTGTAACCAAACATAAACAATTATTCTGTCTGAATAAAAAAGGTATCTGAATTATCCCAATCAAAAATATGTAAATTAGATCAAATTAAATTGAATAAAAACCTGTAAAAGTTCTAAGTCTGAGTCTATGAGTTTTCGAGTGAAGCCAAAGAGAGAGGAAGAGAGAGTCTGTCTGCAGAGTGCATAAGGCTCGCTTATATACCCTGTAATTTCATAGTAAACAATTGTTCAAAACAGAAGTCGTCATCTAAAGCATAGAAGGACTATAATTAACAACACCTCATGACTTTCAATAATAAACTAGTCTGCGTCTCGGTTTTGGACCTCTTCCTCTTTTGAAATCTAATATACTAACTGATGGTTCTTGGAACTACTGGCACAAAAGAACAAATATGATTACAGTTTAACTTCTCCATATGAAACAGACTCAGCTGACTGACTACACCGTTAGAAATACTTAGGGTACATATTTTCTTTCCCACATAAACAATACCGTGAGAAAAACTCATTAAAATGTAGTTAGTGGATACAGAAGTTACATATAAGGATATTCCACAAAGTTGGATAAGACATTTTTTGAATATAGAAATGAAACATTATTATAACTGAAACTCATCGTTACCATGGAATGTTTTCGAACATTTAAATGAAACTTATGATTATGGTTAAATATCTTTGAACACGTGGATTGAAAAATAAACACATTTTGAATAAAAACATAAACACATTTTGAATACGTGGATTTTTCTGAACTCGATTCACCATAACCCTAAAGTGTTTTTCACGTGTAATATGTCTGTAAAGGCTAGGGACAGAAAAATATCCCTTCAGAAACCAAACCAAGAGACAATAAGTCAGACTAACTGAAAGAAGCCTGGCTTATTTGGTAAATTTGTTTTATGAAACAGGCCCCTGATTTATTTGCAAATTATTTTATCTATTCATTTTATCTATACCTGCCCAACTCAATCCGAGCAGCTGAGTCCTTAGCCATCTTCAAGAATCGGCTTAAAACACATCTCTTCCATCTTTATTTGACCTCTAACTTTTGCACTCACTATTCTAATTCTATTAAAAAAAAAAAAAAAAAAAAAAAACTAACTACCTTTTTAATCTTTTTGTATTCTATTTTCTTTTCATTTATTATACAATTATAAAAAAGACCTCTAACATTAGCTTGCTCTATTCTTTTTCTATTCTATCTGTTTTCTTTTTATTTATTATATTATTTAAAAGTCCTTGCTACGTGTACTGTGTTAAGCTAACTGAGACGTGTTATAGCACTTATATCATTGCTCTTTTGTTGTTTTTGATTGCTTTCATTGTCCTCATTTGTAAGTCGCTTTGGATAAAAGCGTCTGGTTAATGACTAAATGTAAATGTAAATGTAAATCTATTTTTGTATTTGTCTTATAAGAAGTATTCGGAAATATTCATTAAAAGTGTACTTGTCCCCTGCCCCTTTAACGCCTGTGAAAGAGAGAGAGAGAGAGAGAGAGAGAGAGAGAGAGAGAGAGAGAGAGAGACAGAGATAAAGATAAAGAGCTGATTGTTCTGTGTTGTCTGTTCCTTTAACAGAGAAAGAAACGTTAAGGTTTTTCAGCGTTGCGCTGCGCTGGGTTTAAATAGAATCTGGCGGTTGGCACATTTGATGTCGTCTCGCGGTGATGACGTCACCACACATTCGTTCCGCGTCGAGTCTTCTGAGGAGAGGCGAGCAGTTCACGGTATTTCTCATATTTACACAAATATCAGACACTTTTCTAGACTTTCAGCGACACACACGGGCTCGTTTGTGTGTTTGCTGACTTAAACACTCAGAACAGCAGGCAACAAGCACGTGAGGAAAACATGTTGAGCTCTGTGTTGTGTGTTTATTTGTGTCGATGTTTGCTCTGATAATGTTTCTGAGAGCTCTGTTGTGTGTTCGTGTGTTAATAATGTTAATATAATGTTACTAGTGTTAATAATGTTGCTGTTTCTGAGTGTCTCGTGGAAAGTGTTGCTGCTGTGATTTTATTTATAATCTTATTTCTCTGACGTTCATCTTTTGGGGATCTAATTTGTTACAGTTACTGTGGTTCAAATGAACAATAGATACTGCTAAATACTTCATAATGAGTCACGTGGGATATTTTAAATCTATACATAAATATGAATTATTAGAATATAGACCGGAAACATTAAAGAGAAAAGACTACCACAACAATTTAAAGATTTTATGACAACTGTCATTTTCTGCATGTATAAAACTAGAACATGTTAATAATTGAATTACTTCATTTGTACGTAGTTATTAAAATAAACTATTTAGATATTTGCTCTAGTTTAGATATTCACCTGTAGTTTCTAATGAAGGTGAGTGTCGTTAAATTTCTGAAAAGAAAAATCTCACTGTTATTTGGGAGAGGTTATATTCTTCTATATTTCTATGCAGATATAATCTTATATATTATTATGGGGTAGGGCTGAATGATTATGACAAAATAATTGTAATTGCGATTATTAATAACGATCTTCACAATTTCTGTTGAACAGATTTATGCCATTTGTTTATTTTTATATAAACTGAAAATAAATGTCAACTA
Organism: Cyprinus carpio; assembly: GCF_018340385.1. Classification (NCBI taxonomy): domain Eukaryota; kingdom Metazoa; phylum Chordata; class Actinopteri; order Cypriniformes; family Cyprinidae; genus Cyprinus; species Cyprinus carpio. Next base: position 834,033 of record NW_024879241.1, on the reverse strand, counting down.
TACATTGGTTTGGTTTCTTCTTAAAAAAGGTAAAATTATGCATGATATAATGTTATAAAAATGGTTTATTAAATCTATATATTTCATTTACAATTGAACAGACAAAATTTTAAATTACAGTACAGTTTATGTTATCAGGGCTCCAGACTAACATTCGAGAGCAGTGGCACCAGCACCTGATTTGGTAACACTGAACATGTGATGATAATATTACAAGTTTTGTCTCTTAGAAAACTTTTTTCGATTATGTTATCATGGCGTCCATAATCATAATCGCGATTAGAAATAAAATGAATTGTGCAGCCCTTAAATGGTGTCAGAAGGGAAAAATATGGATAGATACTGAATGAGCAACTGTTAAAATGATGTGCTCTTTGTGTCAATGCTGTAAACTTTACTGTACTAATATAATGATTTACAGAATCATTACACTGCACATTGGACCTGGAAAAGTGCAAAATTAGCGACCCGGGAACAATTGCCGGGACACATTACCTGTGTATTTACCGGAATCGCAGTGTGAAAGGGACTACAGAGACAACACTTAGGCTATGGTCTCTTCAAAGATAGAAGTTGGAGGGCATCTGCTTCACTTACATACATGCTTAAATATTAAAATGAATTAAAAAACACACAGACTCAGATTTATTGATGATTTTTGCAGATCTGCTGCTTCCAAACAGAAATTCATCATCAGTGAAGCTCCTCCCACTCTGGAATCATCATAAGTGAAGCTCCTCCCACTCTGGAATATCATCAGTGAAGCCCACTCTGGAATTCATCATCAGTGAAGCTCCTCCCACTCTGGAATTCATCATCAGTGAAGCTCCTCCCACTCTGGAATAATCATCAGTGAAGCTCCTCCCACTCTGGAATTCATCATCAGTGAAGCTCCTCCCACTCTGGAATCATCATCAGTGAAGCTCCTCCCACATCAATCACTCCGCCAGTAAATGCTGGAATTTTCCCATCAGTTTACAAGTGAAGACGAGCATCAGAGCATCATGAAAGAGCTGAAATCTGAGTTTATTAAAGAGGAACGTGAGAACATGAGTGATCTAGAACCCTGCAGAATCAAACACACTGAAGAAGAACAGAGAGGTTGGTGTTTGTTCTTGATTCTTCATTCATTCATGATGCTGAAGAACATTCATGTTGTTAAGCTTCAAGCAGTTCATCAGATCCAGATAAATATTTAAACTATGCATTTTGTGAGACTTGTATTTATGACGTCTCGCTTTGGGTTTGTGTTCAGGCGAGTTTTGGCACTTCAGATCTGTTCTACTCTCTAAAGTGTCAGATACTTTATTACAACTGAATGCCCAATAAAGCGTTCTCATTTACATATGTTCTGTTTTTATAAATAGTGACTAAACACAGCTCATTAATACTACATATTAACCAGTAGTCACTCTCACTATACTCCTTAAATAATGATTTAAAATCGCGACATCATCTTCACAAATAGCTTGATTGACCTGCGAGCTGACCTGTAAGTGCGTCTGTGCATTACTCTTTTTATAGTTAGTTTACTTAAAAACAGCGATTTTATCCTCTCATTGCTGGAAAATATAATGTAGAGATTCAGTATTTAAACTGTATTTAATAAAAGTCGTGGGGCAGCATTGACAAGTTTATTTTCTCCTGGATGTGTGAGCTGCGTGATTTCCGATATATATATATATGTGTGTGTGTGTATAAGCAGCGCATTAATACAGAAAGATAATTAAAGGCTCTAATGCACATCACTATATGTGTGTATTGTAGGAGCCAGGTGACGTATGATGACGTGTGACGGCATAGTAGTGGTGTCCCAATCCTTAGGGGAATATTTTCACCCCTACCCCTTTACTGTCTGTTTCAAGGGATAAGGGGAATGGGTATAAAATAGAATTGGGATTGGTATAATTTATATTATCAGGGCTCCAGACTAACATTCGAGAGCAGTGGCACCAGCACCTGATTTGGTTACACTGAACATGTTATAATAATATTACAAGTTTAGTCTCTTAGAAATGCACATTAGACAGGAGCTTGAGTTGGGAATATAAATATATAAAATTATGTTCCATGTCATTCCAAACCCGTAAAAGCTTCGTTCATCTTCGGAACACAATTTAAGATATTTTGGATGAAAACCGGTAGTCTTGAGACTGTCCCATAGACTGCCAAGTAAATAACATTGTCAAGGTCCAGGAAAGTATGAAACACTTCGTCAGAATAGTCCATCTGCCATCAGTGATTCAACCGTAACGTTAAGAAGCGACGAGAATGCTTTTCACTTCATTGACTATTTGGCACCGTAATGTCAAAGTAGTGCCGCAACACAAGGATATGTTTTCTATGTGGATTTACGCTTTGATTTGAACGCAAACAGCACATCCTTGTGTCGCGGCTAACACAGAAGAGCGTACACATTTTGCATCCACTCCTGACAGCAAAATTGATATATTTGCATTACTTTCTAACATTTCGAAACAATACAAATTTCAACAGTACAAATATTCTTAATTTGATCCATGATCGACTTTAAGGGCATAAGGGCATGCACATCAAATTATTCTGACTCATTGAACCTGGATCAAATTAGTGAGATTGCGTTAACTTAAACTCTCGTTCATGAAATTATTTTAGTCCCGATTGATTTTTTAGGTCAGGGCTATTCAATTAGTTTCATTTGAGGGCAAGATTATCGAACTGAAAATTTGAAGGGGGCCGGGTGGGGGCGGTCATCCCAATGTGGGGGGTGGGGGCGGGGGTATAAGAAATTAAATTGAAAAGCATATTCAGCTGTAAAATAAACAAATATTATACCAACAATAACATCTTTGAAAGGTTAACATTAGTGCTATCAATTGATTAAAAAATAACTAATCAGTCACACATTTTTATGTAATTAATTGCGATTACTTGCATATTAAAATTTATGTTATCATAATTTCACATTGAACCTCCAAATTAATGAAGAAATAACAAAGATTGTATATTTTAAATACGGTTTAATGGCATATTTTTACTAAGTAGACTACTGTTAATGAAGGCCAGTATAATTGATACCAATAATGTTACTGATATCTCTATTAAATAAATTTTTGCCTCAATTTTAGCCAATAATTATAGCTTTTCAACATTACAGTATAATTGAAAGCCATTATTTTTAACACTTAATAGGCTCTGAAAAATGACAACTTTAAATTTAAGCGAACTTAAAAATGGAGTGATTTCTCCTTTTTCTTTTGTTCTTTGATTTACATCAATGACGGACTTCATCAGGTTTTACTTTAAAAGCAGCGCTATCTCTTTAAAACCTGATGCACATGACGCAGATCTGACACACATTCTCTTTACTCCCAACATTGTAGTTATTTAAGACCGTGTTTACAAGGTAACTCACCGTAACCGCATATTTTAACATAATTGTGTGTTTTTATCTGCTGAAGCAGCTTAGCAGCATATGTGGAAAGTCGAACGCGCAGCATTTCAAACTCCATTTGACAATCAACTTTGTCCAGTCTCTGTGCTATTTCTCGCTAAAAGATATAACCGATGTCATGGTCAATATACACGTTTAAACTAGAGTTGCGGATATCTCATGATCCCCTCACATGAGCGCTTGTCAGTGATTGTCTTCCTTTTCTTTTTCGGTTGTGAAACAATGGCCCGGGCCAATGTTGCCACCTTGTGGACAAACTTAATAGAGCAAAAACAATTCGAGGCATGTGCGACTTTTCCCCCGGGCCGGATGAAGATGATTGTCAGGCCGCCAATTGAATAGCCCTGTGTTATGTTATTTCAAATCCCCGCTTTTCTTAGCATCTAGTTCGTATTACAGAAACACTACACTACATTAGCCTGTAATGTTTTAAAAATAATAATTGGAATACCAATGTATCTCATTCATGCAAAGTGTCAGGGAGAAATAATTTATAAAAATGCATCAGAATAATTGTAATATTTTTCAACAGTTGTCTGTTTTCTGCTATTACATCAGGGCTCACTTTTATGGCCTTTCAATTCATATTCCTGTCTTTGAATTATTTTGGTTAATTGAAAATACAACTTTTCTCTTTCTTTTCAGACCCTAAAGAAGAGAACGAGGAGAGTGAAGAACTGAGTGAAGTGGAGGAGAAACATCATGTCAAACCTGAAGAGAAACCTCTGAGTCACTCCAAACCTAAAAATATATTTTTTAAGGAAAAAAGAGCAGAGAAATCTTTCACCTGCCTTCAGTGTGGAGAGAGTTTCACATATGAACAAAGTCTTGAGATTCACATGAGAGTTCACACCGGAGAGAAGGCACATTCGCAAAGTTTAAAATCGCATCAGAAAACACATACTGGTGTAAAAGATCATGTGTGCTTTGAGTGTGGGAAGTCTTTTACTTGGGAAAAACATTTAAAACAGCACCAGAGGTTCCACACCGGAGAAAAACCTTATAAGTGTTCACACTGTGGCAAGAATTTTAGTTGGTTAGCACATCTGAAAACACATGAGCAGATCCACAGCAGAGAGAAAACACACACATGTGATTTGTGCGGCAAGAGCTTTGCATGCAAAAAACATGTTAGAATCCATATGAAGATCCACACTGGAGAAAAGCCATACACATGTGATCAGTGTGGAAACAGTTTCACTCGCTCATCGCACCTTAAAGAACACATGAGGATCCACACTGGAGAGAAGCCATATACATGTGATCAGTGTGGAAACAGTTTCACTCAATTATCAAACTTTAAAGAACACATGAGGATCCACACTGGAGAGAAGCCATACACATGTGATCAGTGTGGAAAGAGTTTCTCATTAAAAAAAAGTTTTGATGGTCACATGAGGATCCACACTGGAGAAAAGCCGCACGCATGTGATCGATGCGGCAAAACATTTCTTAGGGCAGCTGCCCTGAAGAAACACCTGACAGTTCATACGAAGGAGAAGCCACATTCGTGTTCTTTATGTGGAAAGAGTTTTTCACGGCTGCAAAGTTTAAAATTACATCAGAAATTACACAACCCTGTGAGAGATCATGTGTGCTTCGAGTGTGGGAAGACTTTTGCTTTGGTAATCCATTTAAAACAGCACCAGATGATTCACACTGGAGAGAAACCTTACAAGTGTTCACACTGTGACAAGAGATTCAGTCAGTCAGGACATCTGAAAAGACATGAGCAGATCCACACTGAAGAGAACCCTCACAAGTGTTCACACTGTGACAAGACATTCAGTCTGTCATCAAGTCTGAAAACACACGAGAGGATCCACACTGGAGAGAAACCTCACAAGTGTTCACACTGTGACAAGACATTCAGTCTGTCATCAAATCTGAAAACACATGAGAGGATCCACACTGGAGAGAAACCTCACAAGTGTTCACACTGTGACAAGACATTTAGTCAGTCAGCAAATCTGAAAAGACATGAGCAGATCCACAGCAGAGAGAACCCTCACAAGTGTTCACACTGTGACAAGACATTCAGTCTGTCATCAAGTCTGAAAACACATGAGAGGATCCACACTGGAGAGAAACCTCACAAGTGTGATCAGTGCGGGAAGAGTTTCACATTTAAAAGTCGTCTGAAGCTACACATGAAGATCCATACAGTAAAGACACTGAGCAATAAAGTCACTTCTTGTGTAAGTTAGTTTCCTAACAGTCACAATTAGTGACAGGACATTTTGTTGGTTATTTGGAAAGTATCTCATTATTACGAGAAAGTATGTTATTATTATGAGATACTAAGTCATAATTAGAAAGTGTCTCTTTCTTTTTATAATGACCTTCGTATTGATATATTGGTAACACTAAAATAACTTTCATTAATAAACATTACGTAATGCTTAACGGAGGATTAGTTCATATATTCACATATCGAGAAACGTGAAGTAATTAGCTTGTTAATGTTTACTAATAAATGTATTTTATATGAATTAGTTTATTAGCATTTTGTGTAAATTAAAATTCTTACAAATATCATTAAACTTTAATTCATATGATCATGCACATCTTGAAAATCCTCAAATGATTTTAACAGATGTTATTCAATGATTTAAAGCTCGTGTTAATGCACAACACTTCTGCTATTAAGGTGTGATGCAGGTATGAGCTTAGGCTCAGATTTGGTGTATGGGGGGGTTTAAGGTTGGATAAGGGGTCAACAAGTGTACAGGGGTCAATTTAAATACTATAAGGGGACACAATTCAATCTGTTTATATTGCATTGTTTTGATAAATGTAAGTATTTACATTTATTTACAATAAATCAAGTATTTTCTTGAAAATTTGCCTTCCCCCCACCCTCCTGTTGATGACGCAAGACATATTCTGTTTAATGATACACAATACTATAATAATGTGTTGATGTGATAAAAACATGTTTTTCACCCAAATTACAATGTGTGTTGTCTTTACCAAGCATTTAGCTAAACTTAACTAACCACCCTTTACACAAACATTGTTAAAGTAGCTAAAAGCCAAGTTCCAATAAAGTACACAAACATTGTTAAAGTAGCTAAAAGCCAAGTTCCAATAAAGATAATATATTATATATAGACATTGTTAAAGTAGCTAAAAGCCAAGTTCCAATAAAGATATAGTAAAAAAAAATCTACACAACAAACAAAGGCCAAATATATGATGTTTACAGACTGTTATTATGTGTATATTTTCACAACATTCGTAAATGTAAAAATGAGCATTAGCTAATATGTGAATTGAGGTTTAATGATATTTGTAAGCATTTAAAAGTACATTAACAAATAAACTAGTAATCATTGTTTAATTTGTTACAATTTGTAAATTTTTGAAACGCATTGAAAGTTGAATGATATTTGTAAACATTCACTAATGATCCTTTAAGCATATGTTTGTTAACGATTTAATGAAGCTTTTAATCATTGTAAACCATCTTTCAAACTCATTTGAAGATTTAAAAAAGACGCATGATCATATAAATTGAAAGTTTAATGACATTTGTAAGCTTTTCAATTTACATTAAAGGGGTCATATGATGCTGCTAAAAAGAACATTATTTTGTGTATTTGGTGTAATGCAATGTGTTCATGCGGTTTAACCTGTTAACCAGACCCCCCATTATGGGACTCACAGCTGAAAGTGCCCTACCTAACTTAAAATTGCAACAGTTCCTTCAGTGTGTTACACACATAATTTTGGTGTCTTTGGAAAGAAGACCCTTTGGGCTTTACTTTTATCAACCAGAGTTGATAATGCTCAAAAATATTAAAAGTTATAGACACTGAAGTGCCTTGAAAAAAATTGTACCACACTGAATTTTTTTTTTATTTGATATAAAAATATATACATGAAATCAGTTCTGGAGCAATCTAGAAAAGTAATGGGTTGAAAGTCACATGTCTCACAAGTTTTTATTTCAAATCTGAAGAAGATACCGTGAAAAATTAGATTCCTGCAACCATTTTTCTGTCTAGTCCGTTTTTTTTACCAACTTGTAACGACGAGGCTGAGGCAGTATGAGAATCCATTTGCAGTAGTTTATTAAGGGAAGATCTTACAATCAGAGTCGTGAAACAAGGCAAAGACTTAGTACCGTAATGGCAGTCCAATCTTTCAACATGCACAGGGGTAACCCAATAGGCAGAGACGAGTAGGCAGGCAAACAGGTCAAACAAAAACATCAGTCCAATCAGGCAGTAAATCCAATGGGGCAATCCAAGAGACGTGAATGAAGAAACAGGCAGAATCGTAAACAAACAGGCAGTCAGAATAATCACAAGGAAAACGCTTGGTAAGGCAGGTAAACTGGCAATACTTCACACTGAAGTAACATGCTGACTCATGTTAAATAGTCCCAAACAGGAAATGACCGTAGAAGCAGAGGGAGCAGTGAACAGTCAATACTCCTGTGAGAGCTCCCTCTGCTGGCGTGGCGTTACAGAATACCCCTTCCTAGGAGTGCCTCCTGGCACTCGGCATGGACGTCCCCGTGGTCGTGGCGCTGGTCGATCGGGTCTGGCTCGATGGAAGTCCTCCGTGAGAGACGGATCCACAATATTGCTGGCGGCTACCCATGACCTCTCCTCAGGTCCATAGCCCTCCCAGTCCACCAAATATTGGAGCTGACCCCCTCTCCTTCTAGAGTCCAGTAATTCCTTGACCTTGTAGGCCGGTGCTCCATCAATATCCAGTGGCGGTGGTGGCTCTTGAGCCTCATGATTGGGGTCAGCATCCAGGTGGACCGGTTTCAGCAGCGAGACATGGAAGGAGGGAGAGATACGGTAATTAGCAGGAAGCTCTAACTGGTAAGTGACCTCATTGATTCTTTGTAGAATTTTGAAGGGGCCAACATATCTTGGGCTGAGCTTCCTGCTTGGTAGCCGCAACTTGAGGTCCCGTGTAGAGAGCCAGACCCGTTGTCCTGGTTGGTAGGGAGGGTGTGGCTGACGTCGCTTGTTAGCCTGGAGTTCCTGTACTCTTACAGCTCGTTGGAGCAGACATGAGCACTGTCCCACACCCTCTCGCTACGACGAATCCAATCATCCACAGCGGGGACTGATGATGGTTCACCAAACCATGGGAACATAGGGGGTTGATATCCGATGACGCACTGGAAAAGGGTCAGACCTGTTGACGAGTGAGTCAGTGAGTTCTGTGCATACTCTGTCCATGGGAGGAATTCTGACCATCGATGCTGCACTCTGATGCAGTAGGACCGTAGGTATCTGCCTAGTTCCTGATTTAATCTTTCCACCTGACCATTGGCTTGTGGATGATAACCAGAGGTGAGACTGATGTTGATATCCAGCTGTTTGCAGAATGCTCTCCATACTTGGGAGGTAAACTGGGTGCCTCTGTCACTGACAATATCCTCAGGGATTCCATAGTTCCTGAATACATGGTGGAACATTGCTTGTGCCGTCTCCATGGCTGTGGGGATTCCCTTCCCTGGACATGGAACTCCACCAGAACAAGTTGTGCAATAGGTGTAGAGTGCGGGAGATACCTGGGTGGCCAGAGCCGACTGAGGTGTGGACCCACTGAATGACCCTGGGACGCAAACCTTGTGGAACGTAATGGAGGTTGGGGGGGCAGTTGGTAGGAGCGGGGTCTTGGATCTGTTCCCATTGGATTTTCTCCATAATATCCCAAGTAATTGGAGCAATGATTACGGATGGAGGAAGAATGTATTCTGGGGTGTGATTGTCCATGAGAAGTTCATTCTGCCTGGACAGAGCATCTGCTTTGCTGTTTTTACTTTCTGGGCGATAAGTCACTGTAAATTGGAAGCGCGTGAAGAATAGGGACCAGCGAGCTTGGCGTGGGTTGAGTCGTTTTGCATTTTAAATGTACTCCAGGTTTTTGTGATCCATAATCACCTGGAACGGGTGGACTGCTCCCTCGAGCCAGTGCCTCCACTGCTCTATAGCTGCCTTCATTGACAAGAGTTCCTTATTCCCCACATCATAGTTTTGTTCGGCTGCCGTTAACTTCCTCGAAAAGAATGCACAAGTGTACAGTTTACCCGGTTGACCATGGCGGTGGGAGAGCACGGCTCCAATTCCTGAGTCCGAGGCATCTACTTCCAAGATGAAGGGGGAGTTGAAGTCAGGGTGCTTGAGGATGGGAGCCGTGGTAAACCTAACCTTCAAAGTGTTGAACGCTTGAGTGGCCTCGTCACTCCACCTGAGTTTGGAAGGTTTCCCCTTGAGGAGTGATGTCAGAGGTGATGCAACCATGCTGTAGTTTCTAATAAACCGTCTGTAAAAGTTAGCAAATCCCAGGAATCTCTGGAGTTCCTTGACGGTGGAAGGTTGGGGCCATCCCGTCACTGCCTTGACCTTGGCTTCATCCATCTTGACACCCTGATGACTAATGTGTTAACCCAGGAACGATGTCTGCTTGATGTGAAACTCACATTTTTCTGCCTTGACGTACAGGTGATTCTTCAGGAGACGCGTGAGTACAGTCTTGACATGGTTAACGTGTTCTGCTTCAGACTTGGAGTAGATGAGAATGTCATCAATGTAGGCAATTACGTACTGGTTCAGAAAGTCACAGAAGATTTAATTTATGAAGGACTGGAAAACAGCTGGTGCATTAGCAAGTCCATACGGCATGACCTGATACTCGTAGTGGCCTCTAGTGGTGAGGAAGGCAGTCTTCCATTCGTCGCCCTCCTTGATTCGAATCAGGTTGTATGCACTTTGTAAATCGAATTTGGTGTATATCCTTGCTTCACAGAGCTGTTCCAGAGCTGAAGGAACCAATGGCAGAGGGTAGCGGAATTTTACTGTGACATTGTTTAATCCTCTATAATCAATACAGGGCCTGAGTCCTCCGTCCTTTTTCTCCACAAAGAAGAACCCTGCTGCAGCTGGAGAAGTAGAAGGTCGGATGAATCCGGAACTCAGGGCTTCCTCAACATAATCTTCCATGGCTTGGGATTCGGTTCGGGACAGTGGGTAAACACGACTCTTGGGAGGCATGGCGTTGGGGAGTAAATCAATACTACAGTCCCAAGGACGATGAGGTGGTAGCTGTGTTGCCTTAGTTTTGCTAAAGACCTCTGCCAGGTCATCATAACGGGGGAATATTAACAGTCTTGGTACTCGTGGGACTTTTAGTACTAGTGGTACAGCAAGGCTGGGGAACTGACGAGAAACGATGACTTTCACAAAAGGCTGACCACTTGGTCAACTCACCCTGATGCCAGGATAGGACGGGGTCGTGAACAGACAGCCATGGGAATCCTAGGATGAGGTCATGCTTGGGGGAGTTAACGACGTAGAGGGATATGGACTCCTGGTGAAATAATCCTACTTGCAATGTAAGGGTCTTGGTTTGCTGAGTTATTCCAGTTTCAATTGCTGTGTCGTTGATGGCTTTGATCTTAATGGGTGGGTTACATGGTTGGACGGGTAAGTTGTACTTCCTGACGATATCCTCATGAATGAGATTTAATGCAGCTCCAGAGTCGATCATTGCTGTTAACGATATGGATAGTTCTTCAGTTTTCAAGGTAAGGGGGAAGTTTGAAGGATTGATTACTAGGCAACAATAAGTGTTCCATATTTACCATAATGGGGTTCTGGGCTTTGTGTGGGCATCTCTGGCAACGATGGCCTGGTTCACCACAGTAGAAACAGAGACAGAGATGGAGTCGCCGTGCTCGTTCACTTTCAGAGAGCTTGGTAAAGTTTACTTGCATGGGTTCTCCATTGAACTTGGTGGTATTGGTAGGTATGGCTTGAATCATCATTGGGGTAACAGGCGGTATCTCCCTCACATACCTTCCTCGCGGAGTCTGTCTCATTAACTTATCCATCTTGATTGCGAGCGTGACAAAGTCGGTAAACAAGGAATTTTCTCCTTTACACACCAGTTCTGCCTGAAGGTTAGTGTTGAGGCTTCTCTGGAACACTGCTTTTAGAGAAACATCATTCCACCCACTCTGAGCAGCGAGGGTGCGAAACAAGATGGCGTACTCTGCAGCTGTTGCTGTGGTGGCCTTAGTTTTGCTAAAGAACCTCTGCCAGGTCATCATAACGGGGGAATATTAACAGTCTTGGTACTCGTGGGACTTTTAGTACTAGTTGGTACAGCAAGGCTGGGGAACTGACAAGAAACGATGACTTTTCACAAAAGGCTGACCACTTATCAACTCACCCTGATGCCAGGATAGGACGGGGTCGTGAACAGACAGCCATGGGAATCCTAGGATGAGGTCATGCTTGGGGGAGTTTAACGACGTAGAGGATATGGACTCCTGGTGAAATAATCCTACTTGCAATGTAAGGGTCTTGGTTTGCTGAGTTATTCCAGTTTCCAATTGCTGTGTCGTTGATGGCTTTGATCTTAATGGGTGGGTTACATGGTTGGACGGGTAAGTTGTACTTCCTGACGATATCCTCATGAATGAGATTTAATGCAGCTCCAGAGTCGATCATTGCTGTTAACGATATGGATAGTTCTTCAGTTTTCAAGGTAAGGGGAAGTTTGAAGGATTGATTACTAGGCAACAATAAGTGTTCCATATTTACCATAATGGGGTTCTGGGCTTTGTGTGGGCATCTCTGGCAACGATGGCCTGGTTCACCAAAGTCGAAACAGAGACAGAGATGAGTCGCCGTGCTCGTTCACTTTCAGAGAGCTTGGTAAAGTTTACTTGCATGGGTTCTCCATTGAATTTGGTGGTATTGGTAGGTATGGCTTGAATCATCATTGGGGTAACAGGCGGTATCTCCCTCACATACCTTCCTCGCGGAGTCTGTCTCATTAACTTATCCATCTTGATTGCGAGCGTGACAAAGTCGGTAAACAAGGAATTTTCTCCTTTACACACCAGTTCTGCCTGAAGGTTAGTGTTGAGGCTTCTCTGGAACACTGCTTTTAGAGAAACATCATTCCACCCACTCTGAGCAGCGAGGGTGCGAAACAAGATGGCGTACTCTGCAGCTGTTGTTACCTTGCAACATTTGCAGAAGTTGAGTTGATATATCCTTGCCCCCTGCGGGATATTCAAACACTTCTTGAAGTTGTTGCAGGAAATAGTCAAGCGATCGTCTGAATCGCACGTCCGTGTCCCAAACAGCTGCAGCCCAGTCAATCGCCTTTTCAGACAACAAGGACATCATGATGGCACATTTCTTTTCATCAGAGTTAAACTTGTCTTCCTGGTTGTCAAAATAAATCTTCACTTGTCAAACAAAGCCCCTACATCGATCAGCAGAACCATCAAACTTATCAGGTAGCTTGATGGGGACTATAGTATTGAAAGCTGAGCTGTAGTCGATAAATAGCAGCCTTACATAGTTCCCATTATTGCTGTCAATGTGCGTGAGAGAAGAGTGCTGAATGTGACCAGATTTTTCCTCTTAAACTGTTTCATTTATGTATTGATACAAACTCTTTTAAATTAACATTTTAGAATTGCATACTATTGTTAACAGAGGTCACAGGTATGCAATGTTCCCTCTAATTTTTTTTTCATTTATGTATTGATACATGTTTCTCTATTGGGCGAGACATTTCGGCCACCTGTGCACAAAAACATTGTTTATACCAGACCTGTACAGCACACAAAAAAAACTTTTAACTTTAAATGTGCTATTTGTATTTTGATTTGACCCGTGACTAAATGATGTACAGTTTAGATTACTTGATAAAACTTACTGATATTATTTTCACAAAATAATACTGTGAAATATTATTGCAATTTTAAAATAAAAGGTATTCCTAGAAGCAAAGCAATTGTCAGCATCATTACTCCAGTCTTCAGTGTCACATATCCTTCAGAAATCATTCTAATATGCTGATTTTCTATCAGTGCTGGAAACTGTTGGGCTGCTTAATATTTTTTCTTGTGATTTTTTTTGGGGATTCTTTGATAAATAAAAAGTTAAAAAGGGCAGTGTTTAATCAAAATAGAAATTTTGTGGTTACAATATACACTACCAAAAAGTCTACTAAAAAGTAATTTTTTCTTTTTTTAAAGAAATTATACTTTTATTTCAGCAAGAATGTGTTTAAATGGATAAAAAGTCGATAATAAAGACATATTTTAGAAAAAGATTTCTATTTTGAATAAATGCTGTTTCTTTTTTAACCTTTATTAATCTAAGAATCAAATAAAAAAGTTTTTCATGTTATAAAAAATAAGTAAAAATATTACGCATTACAACAGATTCAACACTGATTAGTAAATCGGCATATTAGAATGATTTCTGAAGAATAATATGACACTGAAGGCTGGAGTAATGATGCTGAAAATTCAGCTTTGCTCCTCGGTGTAAATAACATTATTTTTAAAGTATATTAAAACAGGAAACCAATATTAGAAATTGGCAATAATGTTTCACAATTACTGTTTTTTTTTTCTTCTTATATGTTCGATAAAATAAATACATCCTATGATGAACAGAGACTCCATTAAAAAAACAAGGTCAATTATTTTATTAGGTTTATATAAATAGGCCTAACATAATAAATATCAAAAAAAACTGAAGCATTTAAACTGATAGAATAGAATAGAACAGAATAGAATAGCCTAGAATAGAAACTGAAGCATTTAAACTGATAGAAGAATACACAATAGAATAGAAACTGAAGCATTTAAACTGATAGAATAGAATAGAAACTGAAGCATTTAAACTGAGATCTGTAAGTTAAATATTAAAAAAAAAAACGTGAACGTCAATTCTTCTATAGCTATGTGGAAACTACAACTGTGTGTGACTGTAAATATCTCTGAGTTTTGTTACCCGTTCTGTGCCCCATCATCCGCTATTTCCAGCACTTAATCAATCTCTGCTGCTATCTTTAAATACAGGATGACGTTTTATTTCATGTCATTGCGTTTGCGTCGGCGCACGATGTGAGCTATTTCGTACGCAACCATTAAAAATTCGGTTTCTACAGCGACTCATTTGCCGACACATTACTTTTCTATGAAACTAACCGCATTCAACCGGTTTAACTCTATCGTGATACAGGTATCGGTTTTATCCGAGCATTGCAATTTATTCGCTTTCGCAAATGGCTTTCCCAACTCATTTATGCGTGTGCACGGCACATTATTTCTTCTGCGCGGCTGCGGTGGAAGAAGTGCGCGGCCTCGCGGGCGCAGCTTAGAGGGAACATTGCAGGTATGCCATGTTTGGTATCTTTCGCCTACATTTTTAATGGTCTAAATGTTCATTTGCGTAATATGTTGTTGGTACCTATGGAAGGTATTTGTGTTACCAGAATCTTTAATAGTTTCTTCATCAACATCCAATCAAAGACCATATGTGAAACATATGCCTGAGGACAAAAGGTTGTAAAACTTCCCTCCAAAAGGTACCATTCCTCATTGGCTTACTCAAATCCTGAGGGTGTGACACCGTCACCCTATATAGATCACTGATCACCAGATCAGGGCGGTTCTTTTAGATTCAGAAATTTCAGGAGAAGACGCTTAGCTAAGAGCCTTAAAAACCACCTTAAGTTTGCGCCAGGACTTCGGCCTTGACTTTCCATTCATCAAGATCTTCTGACTTGAACTGGTCTTTCTCATCAACTCACTTCAGCAGAGACCAACTGGAGCCCCAAAGTGCATCAGGACTCTTTTTCAAACAGGCGAGACATGCAAGTATCAAACTTAGTCTTATTAATTGATACATTAAGTATCATATGCACCTTTTACAAAGGTGTGTTTGAACTAAGAAACTGATGTTACCATCAGGCTGTAGATCTGCTGAATATCAAATTGTACCATAGCTTCATGTCTTTATTTCTCTTCTCTTTTCTGCTTAAGCTTTAACCCTTTTCCTATGACAACTGTATGCATGTGTATGTTAGACTAGTTTAAGCGTTTATGTAGTTAATAAAGTCTTACTTGTATCACACTTGAGGCTGTTCATTGTTTGCTCATAACTGAAGTCCCTAATCATGCAGATTTTTGCTACATGCTCTGAGTAGTATTGTACAGTAAGAAAGTTATTTTCCTGACAGACAGTTGACGCTGAGAGGTCAAGTAAACTAGTTATGATTGATTATTCATATTTTCCCTTTGAGCCGATTCGCTACAGCGTGCTAAGAAGGTGATGCCACGAGGTCGTTTTGACAAGCGTTATCTTTCTGACCATAGCCCTCCAGCTCAGGTGAGCCTTCCATTTGTGCCTGATCTCCATACAGAGGTTGAAAAGGGATTTCCTTCATGCATCCAAAAAAAAGAAAAAAGTATTCTTCCGGGACCTGTGGGTTTCTGTCCCTTCTAAGGTAGGTCCTCTGAAACACCCCCCTCGGTTGGATTCAGAAACCGGGTGCTCGACTTGTAGTGTTACTTCACTCGTCAATATTATGTCCAGCTGGTATGATAGCCCTGGTTCTGGCTTCATGCTGCCTGGATCATGCGGCCAGGTCATAGGTTTCTGCAGGAGGCTTCTTAAAAGAAAATACCCTTCTTGCTGACGCATCAAGGAAGTATAGGTGGCTTAAACAAGATGGCGGCGTGAACACATCGTGAGGCTTGGCGTCTTACCAGATTTTGGAAAATCTGTGTGTTACCACAATTTACCTGGTTATTTCCTTCGTGTTCACTCGATTCAGTTATGCGAACTACAGCTACAGTAAACAGTCGCTCCTGGACATCAACAATCGGTGTTCCAACATAGTTTTAGATCATCCTTTTGACTTCAGCTAACTCTCGTGCCGGAGCTACAGAGTTCACCGTGGACAAGCGGATCACTCATACCGACCGGAAGTGTTCGGTGTCGTCGTCAAAAACATAAACAAAGACGGGGAAAGCATGGAGGGTTGCGTGCTAGGCTAAGGCTAAACCCACATCGACCAGCTCTGCCCAGCATCTTCCTTGCCAATGTACGGTCTCTGATGAACAAGATGGAAGAACTAAAGATCTGGACCCTCAAACAGAAATGGCTTATGAACTGCAATGTTATGTTCTTCACTGAAACATGGCTCTATAATGTTGTCCCAAACAGCGTGGTGCATATGGATGGTCGCTCTTTCTTCAGGGCTGACAGAGTAGCAGAAACCTCTGATAAAAACAAGGGTGGTGGAATATGCATTTATGTAAACAAATCATGGTGTACAGACTCATTGTTGATACCTACTGCTCTGCTGATTTGAAGTTCCTGATTATCAAGTGCAGGCCATTCTACCTACCAAGTGAGTTTACTTGCATTGTTGCTGCTGTAGTTTATGTACCGCCAGATGCTAATGCTAACGTGGCTATGAAAGAACTTTGGGCTGCTATTAGCAAATTACAAATCTTGCACCCGGATGGGGCCTTTATTGTTGCTGGGGACTTAAATCACTGCACTTTAAGATCCGTTCTCCCTAAATTTCATCAAAATGTCTCGTGCACTACAAGGAGACATAAAACATTGGACCACATATATACAAATGTGACTTATGCCTACAAAGTCACACCCCTCCCCCACCTGGGTCAGTCTGACCACCTCTCTTTGTTCCTGCTCCCCAAGTATACCCCGGTCATCAAATGTGTGAAACCTACATTAAGAACTGTTAAAATCTGGCTGGAAGGTGCTGACTCCACTGTCCAACATCAATTCCAGCATACAGATTGGAGTGAGTTTGCTGCACAGTCCACCACAAACTCTCAGATCAACATTGACAATTACACCAACTCTGTCCTGGAGCACATCAACAGGTGTGTGGGCAGAGTGACCACACATACACAAAAACTTTCCCCAATCAGAAGCCCTGGATGAACAGAGAGGTTCGCCTCCTGCTTAAAAAGAAGAGATGCAGCCTTCAGGTCTGGAGACCGGGAGGCTTACAGTTCAGCCAGAGCCAACTTTAGGAAGGGTATCTGCCAGGCCAAACTCATACACAAAAAGAGGATTGAAGAACACTTCAGTTCTTCAGACCCCCGGTGTATGTGGCAAGGCATTCAAACTATCACAGACTACAAACCACCTAACACTGTGCCCCCCTCCAGCTCTGCCTCCCTCCCTGACAAGCTCAATCACTTTTATGCTCGGTTTGATCAAAATAATAAGGAGATCTCCCTCAAGGATGAGCATCCACCCATTGAACTACCTTTCACACTCTCCACCTCAGATGTTTACTCCACTCTGCGTAAGGTGAATGCACAGAAGGCAGCTGGTCCTGATGCAATACCTGGTCATGTGCTTAAAGCCTGTGCGGAGCAACTGGCTGAGGTCTTCACGGACATTTTCAACCTGGCCCAGGCAACTGTCCCAACTAGTTTCAAAACCTCCACCATCATACCAGTTCCGAAGCACTCCACTGCCTCTGCTGTAGCGTATCAGACCTGAGCCAGACAAATTAAAGATTCGATCAGGACCATGGTGGAAACATGAGGAGCCGAATTCCTCAGAAAGGCAACAGGATGTTGTAAATCAACTCCTAGCACCACAGTCTGAAGCAAGATAACCAACCGGCTCTTTCACAGAACAGCTTTCAACATTAACACCATTAGAACAATTATTGACAATTTAAATTCGAAGAAGAGATTGTCAAATTTGGGGCAAGTAAAAGAGATGGACAGTCTGACCATCACATGTAAACCCATGAGATCAAACAAGATCGTTGGATTGACTTCCCCCCACCTAGCAGAACCAGACTGAAATTCCTAAGGGGACCTTTTAACCTCTGGTCTCCACACAGAAAATCCTTATGTCAGAGAATGGAACAGGAACTGTCGTTTATAGATGTAGTTACACCAAGATGAACACAAAAAGACTTCTAAAGGAATATCAGTCTATTGCTTAACTCCATATCATTTATGAAACCCACACATTTGACTATCATGTTTCTAATCATTTATTGTGTATGTCTTTTTAATAACCTATTGAATAGCTTAAGTATTCATATTCATGTTTAGTATGTGTGTGTTCGAATCTTCTTGCTTGAAACGTTTTCTGACCATCAGTTATTTGTCAAATGTATCATATTCTTATCATAGGAATCATGTCCAAATTATACCCTGCAAGAGCGGGAAAATTCGGACCACGTGATTGATAAGATAACATATGATTTATGAATGGGTGGGACAAACATCGCAACACCCCGAGCAAAGACAATATCTAATTGGTCAAGAAAACATTTGAGGTTTGGCCAAAAGGCCAGTTTAAATACTCAGGACACCATCAAATTTTGCTTTTAGCCTGCTTTAACTTTTGCTTGTAGTTTTAGTCATGCTTTGTCATCACTTTTAGCGTTCTTCGAGCGCCGTTCCAGCGTGCTTCGGCCTGCATGCCTGCTGCTACTTAGCCACGATGAGAAGAAACACCACCTAGTCTCGTCAAACTTTACTTCTTTTCTTTTACTTTAGTTTCTTTTCTTTTGCGTTTGAGAGTTTCGAGTTAAGTTTTGTAACGCCGGGTCTCAGAGTCTGACCTCGAGTGCCCGTTCAACTTCCCCCAGCCCAAAACTCCGCATCGTCAGCCAAGGCCCAACCACGGGCTTCCCAAGACGTCACTTCAATGACTACTGAACTTCCAGCCAATCAGCAACTTTGGGAAACCCCCTTTTCAACGACAACAAAGGGAACCCCCTTTACACAGGCATCACAAGTAACATACCTCCAGACTCTGATCTGTACTGGTGTATATAATATAATTTTAACCTCATTGAGGAACTCAATGCGAGGGTTAATTAAGTGACTGATGGTTGTTCATGTCTATGCAATTTCACATATTGCTGTAAACTTGGGATTCCACATTTTCATTCTCTTAAACCCATTCTTCCCTAACTCTCTATCCTCCTGCAACTGTGTGATTGTGTGAGCGTGTGTGCTTATGTGTTAGATTAGTTTATATGTCTTAGATTTATCTAATAAAGCCTTTTCATATTGAAAAGAGAAGTGTCTTGTGTTTTGTGCTTACAAGTTAATGTCTTAAACTGCCGATCTTGTTACTGTGCTAATTAATAGTGTTTTCACTATATTTTGGATATTAATATCCAGTGCAGATTTGATGTTAAACGGCTCGTTCAGTGAATCGCTGGCCATTTCAGTGATCAACCGTGAAACAGTGATTCTGTTCAAATTCCCTTTAAAATCTTAAATGATTCCCTTTGAGCTAAATTTGACCTGTTTCCCTTACACTGCCCTAACGACTTCCGACCTGTCGCACTCACCCCCATCATTGCCAAGTGCTTTGAGAGGCTAGTTGCATCCCATTTAACATCCTGTCTCCCTGCTACACTAGACCCATTCCAATTTGCCTATCGCCGCAATAGGTCAACAGAGGATGCCATCTCTAAGGCACTTCAATCTGCCCTCACCCACCTGGACAGTCAAAATACACATGTGAGATGTCCAAAAGACGACAACTGACACCTTGCACAAGGAGGACAAGACAGAAAAGGTCATTGCAAAAGAGGCTGGCTGTACACAGAGCTCTGGATCCAAGCACATTAATAGAAAGGCGAAGGGAAGGAAAAGATGTGGTAGAAAAAAGTGTACAAGCAATAGGGATAACCGCACACTGGAGAGGATTGTGAAACAAAACCCATTCAAAAATGTGGGGGAGATTCACAAAGAGTGGACTGCAGCTTCAAGAACCAGTACGCACAGATGTATGCAAGACATGGGTTTCAGCTGTCGGATTCCTTGTGTCAAGCCACTCTTGAACAACAGACAGCGTCAGAAGCGTCTCGCTTCAAAAAGGACTGGACTGCTGCTGAGTGGTCCAAAGTTACTTTCTCTGATGAAAGTCAATTTTGCATTTCCTTTGGATATCAGGGTCCTAGAGTCTGGAGAAAGAGAGGAGAGGCACACAATCCACGTTGCTTGAGGTCCAGTGTAAAGTTTCCACAGTCAGTGATGGTTTGCGGTGCCATGTCATCTGCTGGTGTTGGTCCACTGTATTTTCTGAGGTCCAAGGTCAACACAACCATATACCAGGAAGTTTTAGAGCACTTCATGCTTCCTGCTGCTGACCAACTTTATGGAGATGCAGATTTCATTTTCCAACAGGACCTGGCACAGCTACCAGTACCTGGTTTAAGGACTATGGTATCCCTTTATTTTTAATTGGCCAGCAAACTCGCCTGACCTTAACCCCATAGAAAATCTATGGGGTATTGTGAAGAGGAAGATGTGATATGCCAGACCCAAGAATGCAGAAGAGCTGAAGGCCACTATCAGAGCAACCTGGGCTCTCATAACACCTGAGCAGTTCCACAGACTGTTCGACTCCATGCCACGCCGCATTGCTGCAGTAATTCAGGCAAAAGGAGCCCCAACTAAGTATTGAGTGCTGTACATGCTCATACTTTTAATTTTTATATTTTTTAGTTGGCCAAGATTTCTAAAAATCCTTTCTTTGTATTGGTCTTAAGTTATATTCTAATTTTCTGAGATACTGAATTTGTGATTTTCCTTAGTTGTTAGTTATAATCATCAAAATTAAAAGAAATAAACATTTGTAATATATCAGTCTGTGTGTAATGAATGAATATAATGTACAAGTTTCACTTTCTGAATGGAATTAGTGAAATAAACTTTTTGATGATTTCTAATTATATGACCAGCACCTGTAGAATAGAAAATAATGTGCATGAAAGTATGCTGTGGTCTTAAATATTAAGATACACAGGAGTATACAAGAGGCGAATGTGCAAACAGGTAGTGACACTGTCAGTATGTCAATTTGAGGTAGAGAATGATGAATATCTTGCTGATTAAGTGAATATTTTGAAACCAGGAACTCTATACTGTGAACTCTTCAAATGACTCTGTCAATATCAATGTGGAATATTCAAGGATTAAATTCAGCAGCCTTTGGGCTAAAGAGCTCAAAAACAGAATTCCTGACTTGATTTTTAGTTGTTAGACCCCTAGAGTCAAGATATGCATTCACCTTGAGAACTTCATCTTTGTTTCCAAATGCAATGACTTTGGTTTTTTACTTGCTTAACTGAAGAAATTTATGGCACATCGAACTGTTAATTTCATCAGTGCATTGGCAGAGGGAGTCAATGGGGCTGTAGTCATTTGGTAAAAAGGCTAGGTAAACCTGGGTGTCATCTGCATAGCTGTGATAGGCAATTTGGTTCTTTCTCATTATTTGACTTAGTGGGAGCATACACAGGCTAAACAAGAGCGGAGCAAGAATTGAGCCTTGTGGGACTCCGTATGTCATGGAAGTCCACTTAGACTTATGCTCTCTTATACGCACATAATAACTAGAGATCGACCGATATATCGATTTACCGATATTTTCTCCGATATTTAAAAATTTTATCATAATCAGATATCGGTTTTGTAATATCGGATTCTCTGATAAACGCCACCATCTTGTGGGTGTTTTGAGAATTGCGCTCAGGATCGCCATTGCGAGACAAGACAACAACAATGGTGTGCAGGTACTTGATTTGCTGTAGTTAGTAAGCTTTATTTAACGTAACAGCCAGTTATGCATAAATTAGATGCATTACATGAATGCCTCATATGTAGTTTATGCAGCTTGGCTCTAAGAAATAGAGACCAACTCAGGGAGTCATGTTAAATAATCCATCAAGTCCTGTCCCAATAAAGATGTAACTTTTCCTGAATTAATATGCAGCCATGAACGAGCGCATGTTGGAAATAAAAGTGCTGAATTTAATTCTCTCACTGTTGTCTATGCTCATCGTTGGTCTCATGAAGTTGGAGTCACGCAGATAATCCGTCAAGATCCTCTCCAATAAAGACATAACTTTGCATCAGTTAAATAATACAGCCATGAATGAGCGCATGTTGGGAAAAAAAGCGCTGAATTTAATTCTGTCTTTGTTGTAAATTTGCTCCATCATTAGTCTCGTGAAGCCGCTTTCATGTTGCTGTTCACTCACCGGGTTGATGTGGTTGATGCTCAGGAAATGCTCCAGCACGGCCACCGCATGTAACTTTTAACAAGATTCACTTGTTTAAAAAACCCTCTAAATAAATAAAATTCTTTGGAAATTAATAATTTATAACCACCGTGAGCGATCACAGTTTGAGTATAGTTCTGTGAAACTGCATTGATAAATCACGCTGTCAGCAGGCATTTCATAATCTAGAAGGACAAAACATTATTAATAATTTTGATATAACATTCCAGTTGAGAAATGCAATAAAATGTTTTGTTTGTTATATTTCAATATCCAGAGAATATTATTCAGTGAATTGACATTATCCAGTGAATTATTCTTTACTCTTTAGCCTATTAAACAGCTAATTTAAAATTAAGTTGATATGACTACTGTCTTTTATTTATTTTCTCCATTTGAAAACATTAGTCTACATTTACTTTGCTTATTGTTAATATTAGTGTTGTTGCTGTTGATGCTTTTTATAAATAAAATGTTTTTTATTGTTGTAATATAAAGATTATTTTTAACATGAGACTAATTTTCAATACTTTAAAAAAAGATGACTGAAAAGAGGAAAAACCAAAGTGAAGTATGTTCTTTCTTCATGCAGTCATTTATTTACTTTATAACAGTTAATAAAAATTGGTTCTGCATATCGGTTATCGGGCACATAAACATGCAAATAATTGGTATTGGTTATAAAAAATCAATATCGGTCAATCACTAATAATAACCTCTCCCTTCTAAGTATGTCCTGAACCATTTGATTACCATCCCAGAAAGCCCAACCCAGTTTTCCAGTCTCTTTAGAAGTATGTTATGATCAACGCAGCACTGAGATCTAGTAGTACCAGCACTGATATTTTGCCAGAATCAGAATTTAAGTGAATATAATTTATTATTTCAATGAGTGCTGTCTCTGTGCTGTGATTCGGTCGGAAACCAGACTGAAAATTGTCCAGGTATCCATTTGAGTTTAAGTAGTAGTTAATCTTTCCTATAAAAGGAAGATTTGATATTGGTATGTAGTTACTCAATATGGTGTTATCAAGATCTTTATCAAAAGGGGCTTAACAACTGCAGTTTTCAGGGAGTTTGAAAAAGTCCCAGAAAGAAGTGAGCATTCAGCACTTCTAAGAGATCTGCTTCTAAACAGTTTAACACACTTTTGAGAAAAAGTCACAGGTTGACGATTTAAGGTGCTGTAATATTTCTTCCAAAATTTTGCTATCATTTGCAACAGAAACCAAAAACACAAGCAGCACTGGAAGCACCACATTTTTACCACTACATTCTGGCCAATCAAATCCAAAATATACACAAATGGATTCACCCTAACCCATCAGAAAGCACAGATAGATGTTGAACAAACAATTTGTAAGGGCATTAACACTTCAGAATTACCCATCTACAATCAAAACGCATCACTGTTTTAAAATGCCGACAATAGCAGCAGCAATCTGACAGCCTGGTGGAAATTTAATAATAAAAAAAACACACTCCCCTCTTGCACCATCTTAATACACCCTGATCTTGAATAACCCAGCTTTTACAGCTAACAACAAGCCACTCAACTTACGCACATGAGCAGGAAAGGGCATCACACAATTTCAGCATACGTTTTATAATAATAACCTGTCAACATTTTATACCTTTCATAATAATAACCTGGTACCTGCCACATCCTAAAACTAACAAAATATAAATGTCTAAGGGAAGTTACCTACACTCAGAATCACATTGAATAGTTTTAGAATGGCCAATTGAAATTTACTGCTTGTGTGTTTTATCATTTCATTTAATATCCCATCAGGTCAAGATGCTTTTTTGAGTTGGAGGTTTTTGATTTTTTCTTTAAGTTCTTTATCAGTTATTGGGAAATCTAATGGGTTTTGGTTGCTAATTCTAATTTTCCCAGTTGGTTGATTGTTTGTTTGTTTACAGTTTGTGTCTGTTTGTACTTTATTAAACAATGTTTGGAAATGACTTTGCCATATTTCTCCATTTTGGATTGCCAATTCTTCATGATCAGTTTTTTTTTCAGATTGATCCAATTATTCCAAAATTGGTTTGTGTTCACTGACTTCTCAATTATTGTGAGTTGTTTTTGGTTGTATTGTGCTTTTTTGGTTCTGAGTGTATGTTTGTATTGTTTTAGTGTTTCACAGTAAAGACGACGGATCTCTATATTATTTGGATCTCTGTGTTTCTGATTCGACAGTGTTCTCGGTTTTTTGCAAATAGTTTAAGTCCCATTCAATGTTCCCTCTAAGCTGCGGCCGCGCACTTCTTCCACCGCAGCCGCGCAGAAGAAATAATGTGCCGCGCACACGCATAAATGAGTTGGGAAAGCCATTTGCGAAAGCGAATAAATTGCAATGCTCGGATAAACCGCTACAGAGTTGATATCACGATAGAGTTAGAACCGGTGAATGCGGTTAGTTTCATAGAAAAGTAATGTGCGGCAAATGAGTCGCTGTAGAAACCGAATATTTTAATGGTTGCGTACGAAATAGCTCAAATCGTGCGCCGACGCAAACGCAATGACATGAAATAAAACGTCATCATGTATCAAAGAAGAGCGGCTTGATTAAGTGCTGGAAATAGCGGATGATGGGCACAGAACGGTAACAAAACTCAGAGATATTTACAGTCACACACAGGTGTAGTTTACATAGCTATAGAAAATTGACGTTCACGTTTTTTTTTTTTAATATTTAACTTACAGATCTCAGTTTAAATGCTTCAGTTTCTATTCTATTCTATCAGTTTAAATGCTTCAGTTTCTATTCTATTCTATTCTATTCTATTCTATTCTATTCTATCAGTTTTAATGCTTCAGTTTGTTTTGATATTATATTATGTTAGGCCTATATTATAAACCTAATAAATAATTGACCTTGTTTTTTTAATGGAGTGTCTGCTCATCAAGGATGTGTTTATTTTATCGAAAATACAGAAGAAAAAAAACAGTAATACTGTGAAACATTATTGCAATTTCTAATATTGGTTTCCTGTTTTAATATACTTTAAAATATAATTTATTCCCGAGGAGCAAAGCTGAATTTTCAGCATCATTACTCCAGCCTTCAGTGTCATATTATTCTTCAGAAATCATTCTAATATGCCGATTTACTATCAGTGTTGAATCTGTTGTAATGCTTAATATTTTTACTTATTTTTTTATTTTATTTTTATTTTTGGAACATGTGATACAATTATTTGATTCTTAGATTAATAAAAAGTTAAAAAGAACAGCATTTATTCAAAATAGAAATCTTTTTTCTAAAAATATGTCTTTATTATCACTTTTTATCCATTTAACACATTCTAGCTGAATAAAAGTATTAATTTCTTTAAAAAAAAAGAAAAAAATTACTGACCACAAACTTTTTAGTAGTGTATATTGTAACACAAAATTTCTATTTTGATTAAACACTGCCCTTTTTAACTTTTTATTTATCAAAGTCCCCAAAAAATATTAAGCAGCACAACAGTTTTCAGCACTGATAATAAATCAGCATATTAGAATGATTTCTGAAGGATCATGTGACACTGAAGACTGGAGTAATGATGCTGAAAAGGAATAAATTATATTTTAAAGTATATTAAAATAGAAAACTTTTATTTTAAATTGCAATAATATTTCACAGTATTATTTTGTGAAATAATATTCAGTAAGTTTTATCAGGTAATCTAAAATGTACATCATTTAGTCACGGGTCAAATCAAATACAAATAGCACATTAAAGTTAAAAGTTTTTTTTGTGTGCGCGCTGTACAGGTCTGGTATAAACAATGTTTTTGCACAGGTGGCCGAAATGTCCGCCCAATAGAGAAAAGTTTTGCTCAGCAAGAAAAAAAATTAGAGGGAACATTGGTCCCATTGTATCCCCCAACCTATATTTTGGGGCCATTTTTTTCTTTTTAATGCACTCTTTAATTCCCCCTGTAACATTTGGTTTGTTATTCGGATACCTCTTAATAGCTCTTTGAGGGATAACTAGATCCACACAAAAGGAAATATATGCCGTAATTGTTTCAGTGACCATATCTATATTTGCATCTTGATAAAAAATGTCCCAATCCGCACAGAGGAAACATCCCTTCACCTCTATACTATCACTTGACCACACCTTACCCACCTTTGTAACTGGTTTACTTGTCTTAAAAACGGACCAATAGGTGGGAAGCAAATGAATAACATTGTGGTCACAATTACCGAGGGGGGTGGGGTCTGGCTTTAGCTACATAAGCATCCTTAATATTGCCATAACACTTGTCAAGGATGTTATTTTTCCTCGTTCCACACTTCACATATTGAAAAAACCCTGGTAAGGATCTCTCCAAACCACATTGATTAAAATGCATCAGGCTTAATTTGTAAGTGCTTATAAACACAATCAGCAATTTGACTAGCTGCCCTGTGAACGTTCCCACTAGGTGGAATGTACACTGCACAGACAAATATATTGGTGAACTCCCTTGGCAAATAATACGGCGGCAAAGTAATACACAGTAATTCAAGATCAGGATTGCAAATGCTTTCCCTGACCACAAAATTACGGCACCAGCTTTCATTAATATAAATACAGATACCCCCTCCTCTTTTCTTTCCGGAGTTAGCATCTCTGTCCAAGCATACATGGGAAAACCCGTCAATTTGTATTTTAACTGTCTGGTACATCATTACACAGCCACGTTTCTGTAAGGACCATCAGTCCAGACTCACGGTACTCATAGCAGACTCCGGTTTTTGTGTGTAGATGGTCTAAGTTGTTCTTAAAATAGGGGGTTAGGGTTTGTGAGTATGAGTGGCTGGAAAGGTAGTTTGGAAGCTCTCCGGACAAGTTGCCTGACACCGCCTCTCTTGCCCCGCTTCCATTTGGTTCAAAATAAGTCAGACTAACTTAAATAAGCCTGGCTTATTTGGTAAAATAGTTTTATGGAACAGGCCCCAGATGTGCTAAAACATTAGCCACATTTAAATCTAGACTCAAAATTCATCTGTTTAGCTGTGCATATAATGAATAAGCACAGTGCTACGTCCGAACTGATTGCACTGTATTTTATGTTTAATAATTTCTATTTTTAACTGTTTTAAATTAATTTCTAAATCATTTTAAAAGTTTTTAAGTTCCCTGTTTTATTATTTTATTTTTTTATGATTATTTTACTTCTTTTTATGTAAAGCACTTTGAATTACCAGTGTGTATGAAATGTTTAATTTTTTTTAAGGTTTAAATGTAACGCGTGATTCATGCGAATCGCGCAAGTTGAAAAATCTGAACTTTGGCGAAAATTCGCACCGCGTTAACCAATCAGGAGCTTGCTCTAGGAAGCAAAAATCGAAACAACAATGGAGGACAAAATCATCGTCCCTGTATGTGGATACACGGAGCTGTACGATACATCTTCGTACTTTTGTGGCTCCATTTATCATTTGAAAACTATAACAATCTAAACTTGAACAAAAAAACACCACTGCCTCCTTTAGTTTTCATTTAAATATATTAATAGCCGCAGAAATGTGTAGGCCTATATAGCCTACATTACAATGAAATGAAATATTATATCAAAATTATATCTTTTTATTTTTATTTTCATTTTTACATATTAATAGATTAATTGAATGATTGAATTGAAGACTAAAGATTACCTGTTAGATTTACCCAAAACTAATATTTTATGTTTAGTCACTAAAGAGACATCAGAGCCAGTGGCAAATGTCAGAAGGACTAGCCGAGTTGAGACTGCTCTCGTCGGTAACATGATCACTGAGCTCCCGCTGATCGCATGGAGCTGATCGTCTCTGAAATCGGTGAAACACATTTTTAAATAGGCACTGTCTTTATAAATAAACTGCATATTTGAGTTTAAAACAACTACATTCTCGCCTGAAATAGTTTTAAACCTACATTTCATGACATGAGAACCGTAATATTTTGAAAATGATCCGAATAAATGGTGGTTGAAATCACAATGCTGCGTGAACTCGACCAATCAGAAGCCCCTCCCATGAAGCGAATTCACGTTTGTTGTGAAGTGAATTTCATGCACGAATGAAGTGAATAAACTCAAAATGTTCAAGCGTCCAACTACGCGCAAATAGCGTGATTGATTCGTACAAGTCACATCTGGTGTGAACGCACAGTTAGAGGTATATAAAGACCTTTCTTAATGAACCGTTATGTTTTATTAACTTAGATTGAGCTATTTCTATCTGCATACACCGCGGGTCCCCTTACATGGTCGCCACCATGTTTGTACAGTAGCCCTAAACGAACAAACTGCTCTACAGAGCGCGTTTTGTCATTTTGTTGTTTTTGCGAATAAAACACTGACACAATGATGAACAAGTACATTAACATCCGCAATAACATTGATTTATTGAATAATCAAGTAAATATAATTCCTTGATTTACCTTTGTAAAGAAATCTCATTGCTCTCCGCTGTCTTTACCGACGACATCTTTACTTGTGTCGGCCACCATAGCTTCTCTGAACGGAGGTGGGGGACTGAGCCATTGGTTGCAATTCACAACCTCACCGCTAGATGTCGCTAAGAATTACACAGTGCACCTTTAAGCATTCAATGTTTTATGTTCACATTATAATAGATTAATAAATTAAAGTAAAAGTTCACATTCTATGAGTTTGATTTATTTGTGAGTCAGTCTAATATAAACCTTAACATTTTTATTCGTTTATATATCGTAAGAACAAACTAACAAAGAAATGGATGAATACACATATATAAATCAAATATAAAAAAAATTAATAAAATAGAAGTATAAACTGATTCAGAAGTAATTGTACAGATGTGTAAGCAACAAAGACACTTCAATTTGGTGAACTGTAGTTGGTTTCAGTCTGTTTACACCAATGTAATGAGCTTTAAGTGGCAGTTTACAGGTGATCTGAAGACATCAGCATCATGAATGAGGAGAAAACAGGAACTATTAACATGAAATCAGCACTTCTGAAAAGATTTACATGATCATCAGCAGAGATTTCATTTCATTCACTTTATTTAACTGTTTAGAAACGGCATTTGAATCAAGACATGCTAAAGGTGTATAAAACTACTTTATACTTTATTATTATTTCTAACAATATGAGACATAAAAATGTCAAAACAGATAAAAAAAATAAAAAGAAAGACCATCGTTACAGTATTTCTCTGCCTACTTTTTGTATGGGGACCTTATCATTAACCACTACAGGTAATTAACCCTAAAAAGACCAAGACCATAAACAAACAGAAAAATAATTTATTGCTATTTTCCATCTTATGGGGACTCAAATAATACAATTTCAGGATTTTATAAGATTTTTCCCAAAACTTGACTCTTATTTTTTAGGATACATCGCCCCGTTGTGGGTATAAATTAACACAAAAAAATACTTGTTACAATATTTTAAACTATCGTAAAACATTTTCCCCATATCATACAGCATTTACAACACAGGGGAAGATGTTCCATTATTATAAACAGTGTGCATGTACTCTTAAGTTGTAGCATCTTTAGATATAAAGGATGTTGATGCATCAGCCAACGAGTTATTATAGAAAATAAAAAGGAACATTTTCTTATTTACTTGTAGCACAAAATGTACTTACAAAATATCTAAATGACCTTTGATATCATTCTTATTAATATTTATATAACTGTCGTTAATTTACATGTCAATAATGTTATATCTTAAATCAACTATTCTGCTTTTTTTTTTAATTGTGTTTTGACAATTTAGATGTATTTTTTAACATCCAATGGCAGCCAGAAAGGTACATTTATTCTATAACATATAAGCAGGCATATGAATATTTAAATATTAGCTACACATCCAAACTGAATTAGAATTATCTTTTTAAGTTTAATTCAACCTTTGCTGAATAATAGAAAAATATGATAGTACTGTAATATTTTATCATATTACCTGAACTAATTTGTCATATTGCAGAACCTAACCAAAGTGATATTAATTAATTTAGTTTGCTGTCAATTCTTACGGTTGCACAATTTGTATAATATAATTAACAGTATTGACGGATGCTGTTTATTCAGACTCGACATATAAAACTGTTGAAAGTGTCAGATCTTCATCAATTGGTGGAAAATTTGATAGATATTACAGAAATTCAGATTTTTAAAATGTCTGTGACAGCTTTATTAATTGTGATTTTCCTACCCAGTGTTAATTATATTGAAACATTTGAGGAGGATGAAGAGGAGGACCATTCATTTTCTGATCAGAACACAGGAGAACAGTGAGTTATCAATCTAATGCCAACAGAGTGAAAGATGTCATATATAAGCATGATAGTTGCTGCATAATGACTCAGTTGCTACATTTACAAGCACCCAAATAATGTTAGTAACGGGATTGATAGCTCAAAGACCTTGCACACTTGCAGTGCTGGGATGAATGTTTACTAGAGCCCTTTTATAAGATCTCTGTGAACAAGATACAGATTTAGGGTTCATATAAACAGAATTTTCAGAATCGGATTGGATTTATTTAGATTGATGAAAATTTGTGTAAACCTACACAATGACATCCTCGATACTTATTTTTGTTCTTCATAATTTTTTTTCTTTGTCTCTTCTATCCTAAAACAGATCTAAATGTGGTTTTGGGGCACTGCAAGACCATGATTACCTGGAAACATCTGCTTCCACAGAAGAGCAGCTGAATGCAGCACAGAAGGAGATTGCTCGTCTGACAAAAGAAAATGAAAATTTGAGAAGTCAGCAGTTTTGGGCTCACAAAGATTGCAATGTGAGCCCAAGCTGATCATGTTTTACAAAGGATTTAAAGATTATGAAACCCTCAAAGCACTCTACCAGTCTCTTCAACCTACAGCACAGTCTCTGGTGAGATGGACTCAAATGCAAAGACTTAATAAAACAGAACAGACTGTAACTGCTGGCTTTCAGGCTCAAGGCATCAGTCTCTTTGACCAGTTTTTCTTGTTTCTCTGCCGTATGAGGCAGGGGCTTCTTTCTGCAGATTTAGCAGTAAGGTTTAATATCTCAAAGACCACAGTCAGCAGGATATGTATAACTTGGGCTAACCACTCTGTGGTTCAGTCAACCAGATGTGGACTGTTTGTGCTCTATTGACAAATTTCCAAGGACCTTTATTTTAAATAAATATTTCACTCAAAAATGAAAATGTGCTGAAAAAGTACTCACCCTCAGGCCATCTATGATGTAAGTGAGTTTTTTTTCTTAATTAGAACAGATTTAGAGGAATTTAGCATTACACTATTTGCTCAGAATCTTGGGTGGCCTGAGAGTATGTGCATTTTCAACAATTATTTTTATTATTATTTTTGGTAGACTATTAATTTACTCTGCAAACCTACATTATAGCTTAAAGTAGAAAATTTTTTTTTACATAAATGAGGAGTCATTTAAATGTTGCAACTTTGGTTTACTGTTTTAATTTGTACAGTAGAAAGACAAATACAATGGATTGAATTACTAAAATAAAACATTTATATATTTTGTACCCATTAGCTTTCATTGGTTTTAATCTAGAAATGAGTTCTAAAACTATACACATTTTTCGTACTTGTGTATACACTACAGTGAAAACCTATTATAAATAGCAATGACAATATTTGTTTATAATGTAGAAATTAGCTGTTCTAAAACTGTACATAAATTTACTATTTTAATTATCTAATGTGTGCATTGACTGTCTGTTAAGTGTGTTAGTGTGTGTGTGTGTGTTACTCACTAAGCACAGGTTGATTTATAAGCACAGGTTGGGCAGCCAGTAGTTGAAAAAAAAACAAGTCTAATTTATTTTTTACAAACTCCCACTTCTCTTCATCAAAGTCAATGCGCTCTAGATGGAAGTCATTTCTGGATTTTACAAAAAAATGACACCACGTCATCCCTGTGATTCCCATTTGTCCAATCATCTGAAAATGATATTCATGGCTAGTTTTCAGAGCAAGTGCACCATTTTCTTTTACAGAAAGGTATTTGCACTCTAGTACACTGTCTACATCAGGGCACTTGATTTCAAGCAACCCCAGAACACCAGTACTGTCAACCACCTTTCTATCAGGAGATGCACTATCAGGAGATAAATGGGGGGCCTGAGGATTTATGATCTATACAGCCAGTTCCAGGGAAAAATGGGGGGCATGAGGATTTATGACAAAGCCACAATGGAAAACACGATTGGGGGTTTGTTGTTATTTTTGTGAATCTTGAGACTATTCTTTTAAAATTTGATGAAGTCAGACGCTTGGAAACGAACACGGTGCCACATCTTACTGTCACTTTGTCCCCTGGTTTCTTTCTCTAGTGCCTCAGCATCAGAGGGAGTAACAGTCATACTTCTATAGAAACTACTCTCCTTCTCGTTGAGAACTGTTGAGTAAGTGCATGGTTGTTGTGGTAGAGGAAAAGGTGGGTAGTGATCAGTGGTTGTGGTGGGTAAGCCAATGGCTTGGTACGTCAACACTGATCCATGGGGCAGAAGTCCAAATTCTGATTCAACTTGGTCCACTGGGTATCTCCTTGATGCCAGCAGCAGTTTGTACATTTGACTATTGCTTCCAATTTTAGCAAGATTTTCACAAAGGTCATCAGCAAACTGATCACTTGGTTAAGGGGTTGGAATAGGACAGTAGATGTTGGGTATTATTCCATGACAAGATCTTTTATAGGATGTTTGTGGTGGATCAGCTGTTGGGGGCTTTAATTTAGATATTTTTACTGTATTAATAGGTTTGGGGCTAGACCCATAGAACGTGAAGGAACATGCCATGTCTTTGGTAGGAAGGTTTTACTAACAGTAGGTGGAACAGACTTGTATCCCAGTTTTATATAGTGTGCCAGGGTATACAGTAACCCAATCTGATGATTGCAGTGACCTAGGCCAGCTTTGCAGTTGCACTTTGACAGGCCAACGATGAAGGAACCTTCAGATGGAAATTCCACCTGGAAATAAAGAAACAAAAGAGGTAAGTCAATATTTATTTCAAATAATAACAATATCAATGTCCAGCATCTTGTGGGAAGTCAAGGAACATTCTAACAACCTTTCCCCCAAAAAATGGAGAGGTCTGCTGGTTGTAGGAAACAACATGGTAAGTTGTCATTGGTATAGTGATTGTATTTGTGTTGAACTGTTGATACTAAATGTTGGATGTGCAGGCAGTATAAATACATTTAAAATATAATTTATTCCTGTGATGCAAAGCTGAATTCAGTGTCACATGATCCTTCAGTAATTATCCTAATATGCCGATTTGGTGTTCATTTATTGATGGTGCCTAATTAATATTAATGGTTTGTGTTAATGCTAAAACAGTTTTTTTTTTCTTTGCTTAATATTTTTTTTGTGTAAACTTTGATACTGTCTTTTATAAACAGAAAGTTCAATGGACAGCATTTATTTGAAATTGAAATGTTTTGTAACATTATAAATGTATTTGTCACAAATTCTTAATACTTTATAAAATTATTATTGCAACTATTATTATTAAGGTATGTCAATTTGTCAGGTTCTCCTACAACCAGTGTCATTGAAAAGAAAGTGATGAATTTAGTAAAAAAAAAAGGAACTTTGGCACTTGAACTAGTGCCTCAACGTCTGAACTTGAACTCACTGTCTACTCGGGGTATCATTTTTTCGCATTGAGCGAAATGCCCTTGCCCTCACAATACAGCCTGCCTCACTTTTTCTGACTGCAAACATTGGAAAAATATTCGAAGTGCATAACATAAATGATTATAACATAAATTGTCCTGTTAATGTAAAAACGAAGAATGAAATTAACATAGACACACAGAATGCGTTTCAACCGGTAAGGCAGCGCTATCTTGCTAGCTTGTTTGGCTTCATGTGATGTGATATAACGTTAACCTTACCTTCAATATCGGTGACATAGCCCTCGATCCAGTTGCTGAATCCTTTTAATAAAACAGCTCGTGGGATTCGACATCCTTCCTCGGCCATTTTTCGACATCTAATATATTAAATCGCGGTAGCAGCTCTAGCTTGGTAGTCCAAGCCATTGTTGTGTACCTTCACTTCCGGGTTTCTTCCCACCGGAGCCTCGCTTTCAGTTTCAAAATGGCGGCTGCGTGAAATCGGCGTATTGGAACCTTCACTTAAAGGTGCATTAATGACCCTCATCAGTTCCTTTATGAACCCTTTTCTAGATAGCAATAACATTATTATTATTATTATTATTGTTATTATTAATATTATACATTAGTAATATAATTTGACTATATAAACAGAACACCATGATTGTCCATTCTGTTTAATACATATGTATTACAAACAAAAAACCAACAAACACGTAAATAAACAAACAAACAAACAAACAAACAATCAATATCATGCATTTATATATATACATTCATTTAATACCAAAAAAAAAAAAAACTGGCCATTGTGGGTGGCATATTGGTTTTGGCATTATAATACATGAAACAGTTTTCAATGAATGTCAGGGTGTCTCTCAGCTTTGAAGCATATTCAGTGTTGAAGATGAAGTGTAGAGCTGCGTTCACATCGTCTGCTTCACAGACCTCCTCCTCCCCTTCCATCATTATTTCTTAAAGAGACTCTACATCCAAGGCACGTCCCTTTATAAACAGCACAGGGTTGGGTGTATCTGGTTCCTAAACAAGGAGAAAATAATGTTATACTGTAACAATATTTAGTAGTTAAAGTGAAATGTACTATTATTTATAATTATATTAAAAAAAAGATAAAAAAATGAGTCGGTAATAAATCTTTGATGTTTTTTAACCTGTCACAATGTAATATATGTGTTGAAAAGAAAGATGAGGCAGTGTAAACTATAGAAAGGGTGGCAAGTGGTCATGAAAATCTAAACTATGAGCGTTTTGGTTGTAAGAATCCCTTACTAATACATACCTTACTTGACATCAGTGAGAAAAAATTCACAAATTGTATAACAAATTGTAATCAAAAGTATATGACCCCATTAAAGGGACATTTTGTCGTCATTTACTCTCCCTGATGTTGTTCCAAACCTGTAGAACTTTTTTCTTCTGCAGAACACAAAATAGGATATTGTCCATATGATGAAAATCATAAAACAACATGTCAATGATTTTCAGTGACATTCTTGAAAATAATTTCTTTCACAGAAGAAAAAGTCTTTTGAAACAACATGAAGGTGAGAAAATGACAGAATTTTACTGAATATTCCCTTTATTCATTCTTGCTGCTGTTACTGTGGAACCTGCATGGACACAAACAGTTCCACAGAATAACCCCATAAACAATGTTTAGAAGAAATCCTAGCCAAGAGAAGGGGTTGAAAAAGAAACGTTTATAGATTTAAATATTACGGATACAAATACACTCACCTCACTGATAACATAAAGAGATCTCAGACTCTCCTTTAACAGAAGTGGAAACAACAGGACAGCAGCAACCATTGAGACCTTTAACTTAAGATTTGTTGAATTGAATATGGCATACTATGTTTCTGATCATTGTGATTCTTAGCTTTACTGTTTGTGATTTTTTTACCTTTGTGTGCCAAATCAATGCAGATTTGTTTTTCTTCATCCATCTCAGTAACAATATCTCCCCCAGCTGCTCTTCTTTGGCACTCGTTGATCACTGTTTGTGCCACTGACCCCAACAGACCCTCACCTCTTCTGATACAAATCTTGGCCAGATAGATCCCCCATCTGCTAAATAAATAAATAAACATATACATGAAACATTCTCACAGGATAATAGAAATGTTGATATTGAAGTGTCACAAAGTGTCACTTTGTTTTAGTATCACTTTGTGTCACTTTGTTTTTTTTGTGACACTTATTGAAGTGTTGAAACATTCTCACAGGATAATAGAAATGTACATATTGAAGTGTCACTTTGTTTCTTTTTGATTGACTTCTGGTATGATTGTCTTTTTTTTTATTTTATTGAGGTTGAATTATATTTTTTTTTTTTCTTCAACATTAATCAAAGGTGATCTTTCTTT
This sequence comes from Cyprinus carpio, assembly GCF_018340385.1. Classification (NCBI taxonomy): domain Eukaryota; kingdom Metazoa; phylum Chordata; class Actinopteri; order Cypriniformes; family Cyprinidae; genus Cyprinus; species Cyprinus carpio. The sequence goes on along the minus strand of NW_024879241.1, from coordinate 797,722 downwards.
CTTTTTGAATTTGTTTTTTGGATTTTCTTTTTAAGGTCTTTTCTCTGCCAGTCTTTTCTCTCAAGAACTGGTGTTTGGTAACAAGGGCTGAAGACACCTTGTTGTGTTCGCCTGCTGCATGCCAGAAAATAGAGAAAATTCATAAAAAAAAATCATAAAAATCATTCTCTTACTGCCTTGTGCAAATAATCATGTATATGTGCATCTAATCAAACAGACCTTGAATTATTTTTGATTTTGTTTGCTTTGTCCTGTCAAAGAAAAAATCTCTGGTCTCAAGTCTTTTTTTTTTTTTTTTTACTGCTACAATATGTTGCTACAAACAAGCAATATGTTGTCTTGAGATTGATCCAGCTGAAATATCAATAGGAAGTCCTACAAAAGAGTTTGCAGAAGGGTGCATGTTAGTATGGGAAAAACAGCTCAATGATTTGCAAAGATAACAATATAGTTCAGCTTAACATATGTGGACTCCTGACCTGACCATCACTCCTAATTGAGCATCCTATTAAAATTGGGAATGAAATAAAAGTTGCTTTGTAATAACAACCAAATGCATAAATGTGAGAAAATGTTCGTCACTAGGTTCTTCCGTACATCCCACTAAATAATTATAATAGTTAATAATAATTTGTAAAGGTGTCCACATATTTTTAAACACATAGAGTAGTAATTTACTCGTGGTGTCTGTGGTCTTGCTTGCATCTCAGTCTTTAGGTTTTCTTGTAATCATATAAATTTAACTTAATCCTTCATTTTTGTTAATATTAAGCTTTCATAGTGTCAGTTAGGTTCATTAAAGTGTCTCCATCAATTTCAGTCTCTGTTAAAACAACAAGAGTCATAAAATTAAAGTTATAAGTTAGAGTTATAAAGGCAGTTATAAAGTACATACAAACAGTTTTGTTTTAATTCAACATACTACCTTGATAGGGACAACGGTGTCTCTTTTGAGGATTGATGATAATAGCGCCCTGCAGTTCTTCATGATTGAAGTAGCGGCACATGACCAAGCAATCAATGTAGCTCGCAGTGCCCTCTGTTGGTGAAAATAATCAATACACAAGTGCTCTTGTCACAAGCAGTCTAAAATCTTAAATATCTTGAAATAAAACATCTGAGAAAATGTCTTGAGGTGTAGTAACCATGGTATTCATGGAATAATTAACTTTGGACCGGTAAACTGACTTAATATTGTGGCCTCATTAACATCGTGTGTGCTTACTTTTTCTACAATTATGTGGAAGGTCATCATTTATTCATTATGTAATACACAATAATGACATTATGTAAGTGTTATTTTCATCATTTTTCAAAAAGGTCATAGTTTTTTTTAAAGGTTTTTCCGCGCAATCTCTGATCTTCCGCGCGCTTGAATGTTTGTAACGGTTTTTCTGCGTGACCTCTGATCTTGCATGTAACAGATTCAGTGCTTTGCAATTGCTTTGAGTTTTGTTTGTTTTTATTCTTAAAATCAAAACAATATTATAATAATAGTAATAATAATAATAAACAATTACTAAGACAGAAAGAAAGAAAGAAAGAAAGAAAAAAAAAAAGAATCTTGCTGATGAAACCTTACACAACACATACTGTAAATATGCTTCAGATATGAAGGAGTGTTAGAGAATGACATAATGGTGTTCTTCGATAATATAAACATGTGCCCAACCTGATCATGTCTAAAAGCTGTTTTGCCAACCAGATTCATTTAAAATAATTTGCTTTTGTCACTTGTCATGTTCTGAGCCGAATTATTAGGCTATCTGAGATTTAAAGGTTAAATGTGGTATGGGGAAAATTTAAAGGATGTACGGCTGTAAAATATGAAGATAGTCTATTGAACAAAGTCTATTTTTAGGGGTAAGAATTTCACTCCACCCTCTCAATTTAACACAAAATAGCTTCTTGTTCATTTATGAACATAAAACTGAATATTGATTTTTGTGATTTTTAATTAGTATTCTAAAAACTGACAACAACAACATGGTGCACTAAAGATTATTGTGCAATTTAGAGATATGTGAGGTGGTCATGGGAACAGACGAAACATTGTATCAACTCAAGGCCTAAACATTTTGGTTAAACTGATGGAGGCCACAACTGCGTCTGACATCACAATTAACTGAATAAAAGAAAATTAATTAATACTGAGTATAATTTAAAAATAGTAATAGTAATTTACTAATGTAACAAGTAAATGTTGTTCTAACTTTACTCAGTCTAGTCTTTACAGTACATCTTATAAGGTTCATGAAAGAACCCTAAATATGTAAGGTTCTAATATGAACCTTTTACCACAACAAAGGTTCTAAAAATAACTGCCAAATAACCAGTGGAACATTATAGAACCTTTAAGTTCAACTTTGAACCTTTTTGATAGCTAGAAGTTCACATTTGCACTTTAAAGTTCTTTTTGAACTCTAAAAGTTCAATCTTCTCAGAGTGTAGAGCTCTGTCTTCTATTAACAGATTATTAATAATATGACATCCCTAGACAACCTTCTTGTTTAACTGTTGTATAAAGAATTAAAAGTACATTATAGACTCCCGAACAGTAATAAAACACTTGAATGACTCCAAATATTTAGTTAAATGATAGCAACAATTCTTGTTTAACTGTTGTATAAAGAATTAAAAGTACATTATAGGTCCATCTGATGCCCATTTTCCAAAGTACATTATAGACTCCCGAACAGTAATAAAACACTTGAATGACTCCAAATATTAAGTTAAATGATAGCAAAAAATAAGTTTGTAAAGGCTGAGCGACGGTATACTGTTTCTGAACATTCCAACACCCCCGCGCTGCTGGAGTCGGGGTGTAGAGTAATGTAAACGTGTCGCGACGCTCACGCATCTGCCCTAAACACAACAACGATGAAATGATGAAGTGTAGGCAATGTAGGTGTGAGATGGGCACTAATGGTCAGAATATTATAGACAAAAGAATAATGTATTTTATTTTGTTCAGAGTCAAGTATCATGTTTGCAATACAAAAGAACCATAATCAGTCCTTCATGAGAAGTGTGAATTGGCAATAATCTGAAAACTTTAGCATGATGTAGAAAAAAAAAATATTGAGTCAGTTTGTTACTTTATTTTATTAGTGTTCAATTATTTAATTGAACTGGATAAATTGTTACACCTTTTTATAGTTTATGATTTACTTTTGATAAAAACAAAGGTTTATTATTGTATGTTCGTTTGGCATTTCATTAACTGTATACCCTTTAAATTGGCTTACTGAAAGAACAGCAGCAGCAGTATGGTGTAACATTTATTTGAAACACATGTATTTGGTACTTGCTACCTTATCTTTCCTTTCATTCTTTTCATGGCTTTGGAAAACTTGTCTTGGATGTTTCGCTGCGTCGTTTTTTGCACCAAGCCAAGGACACCAAGCTTCGTTTCTATTTCTTTCTAGGAATTAAATGGTTTCTCTGAATCTTTAAAGTCTATCCATGTGATCGTACAGGTGCTAATATATTTATGCCAGCTCAGCTATTCCACACTCCAGTGTACTCATGTTGCTAGTGACTAGAATGGAGATATTGTTTTCTCTTGCCTGACCTCCGTAGAACCCAGAAAGTTTGCTCTGGTCAGCTATTTCGAACTGCCGAAACGAACTCAAAACTAACTTCGATTCAGCCTGATTTTGTTCAAAATGACGTCATATCAGTTCGTTCTTCGATTTCGTTTGAAGTATATCTGGGCTTTAGGGTCTCAATGAAAAGTCCATAACATACTTTGGTTAAAATTTCTCATTGGTAGTGTAAAACAAACAATTTACAGAGCAGAAGCAATTATCTGTTTTAGAAGTGTGAAATGAAAAATGAATTATCAGTAACTAATCAATACGTTATGGTCTGAAGTGGATTTTGATCGTATAATGTGTCAGAAAGTGAGTCAAATAGAAAACTTACAGAGCAGAACCTATGATCGGATTTCACAAGGAAAGCAGAAAAAAGAAACACATTAAAAGTCAAATATTGCATAGTTCTGTATGGATAAACATGTACTGATCAACCTTTTACAGACAATAGTAACTATTACAATATGTTATGAACATCATTAGAGGATTGGACTGCAACAGTTTATATTTCATATCTTTGATCAGGCCCTCTAAAGGACATCGCTGTGGGCCCCTGTCTACTTCTGGGCCTTATGCGCTCTGTCCCACTTTTCGCACGGTAGTGACACCCCTGATAAGGAGAGCGTATAGTTATAGTGAGGGGTAGGGTTATTCGTGTTTGGGGCGGCATACGCGATCATTATATGACATCAAGTACTGCGAGAGCCACAGAGAGCAGATGGCTCCGCCACATGCTTTTGAATCGCTCTAAAATCTAATACACCTCATCTCACGGGCCGGTCCGTTTTGACGGCGTGCTTATGCTCACATCCACATGTATAGATGTCGTCGATGTGGATCAGTTCTTCATTGTGAGTGAGGCAGAAACAAAGTTCGCAATTTTAATACAATATTGACTGTTTTGGCTCAAGTTTGCTGGTGAAGATGCAGTCAAAGCCACAGCAGAACTGTGGTCTCCCAGCAAGACACAGCGGTGTTTCGTTATACAGTATTGACTGTTTTGGTTAATGTTTGTGTGTTTTTATGTTGAATTTTTATAAAGTGATTTTAAAGTAAAATTTTGATAATTAAAAGTAATTCACCGCCATCTACTGGTGAGTTGGTTTCATATTTAAAAGAATTTCATATTTTAGTTTTTTGCGTTTTTTTTAACTTTTTTGTTTTGTATTATTTAAAACATTAATCTTATCAAATTATTTCTGCATTTGAAATGTTGTGATGTAAATGCATTAATGGCACCTCAGCTTCATTAAACAGTCTGTAAATACATCTAATGTCACTTCAGATGCAGCTTCTGTTTCCTCTGCAGTGTAAAGATGGAGTTTCTTTGATTGTTTTTATGTGGATGTTGAGATGTAGTTTTTTGTTAGTTTTGTTGTTATTTTTTGTTCATACTCTTAGGACATCTTTGGACCGATTTTCTAAAGGTAAAAATATACTGGAACTATACTGATAAATACATCACATTGAGCTTATAATGAGCAAAGTGAGACACTTAATATGCACATAAATGATAATATATTAATATAGTTTGATGCTGTAAATACTAGTGCTCAGGTGCAATTTGTATTGCTGGAAGTTTTATGATTGTTTCTGCACACAAAACTAACATAAGGTATATTTACTTTATTCCAATGAGTGTACTTTGAAAATCAAACTATATTTAGGCTAGATTCATATGGACATGCTGCTGTAGTTATATTAGCTGTAGTGGTGAATGAAGACGAGTTACTTCAGTGTTTGTTTTTATATTATGATATATTGAGAGAAATAACAGTATTATCTTTAAACAGTTATCTGTAAACACTTTTAGCATCTATCCTTCCCCAAATAATGTGTTTGTAAGAGCAAACACTCAGAATAAAGTGAGATGATCTGCTGATGATCCTGAATGTCTTGTTGAATGAGTGTTGATTGAGGCTCATCAATATTAACAGAGCTGCTGAAACACTCTTTATTTCATGTCAATAGCTACTGTTCTCGCCTCATTTATTATGCTGATGTCTTCTGATCTCCTGTAAATTGCCATTTAAAATACATTTCATTGGTGTCATCAGAAGGTAGGCAATTTCCTTGATAGCACACATACATCTCGGAGATGTCTATTTGACGTCTGCATTTACATCTGCAAGATGTATTTTTTAGAGTGTTTGCTCATCTGCAATACATCTGTAGATGTTTCCTTTTAGATGTCAAATAGACGTTTAATAAGATGTCTTTAAGATGTTTATGATTTAGAATGAATGTAAAACTGACACCTGAAAGACGTCTGTCAGACATTTGTAGACAGCATCTTTAACAGATATCTTGCAGACGTACATGTGCTATCTGGGTTGTTCCTTAAATGTGTACATTTATTTGTGTCTTTATGCTTCCAAATGCTTTCCGCACAGTTCTTTACTTTTTTCTATATAGCTACCATTATTTTAATGAAGAAACGGAATACTGTTCAAATTAAAAATGAAAATGTTTGAATTATCATGTTATTTTACAACAAACAGATATAAATGCTTACATTTGTGAATTAGTATATGGGTCAAAGACAAAAATGGGTTTATATAGAAAAAAACAGGCATATTTACAACAACAATCATTTTATGTCACATTCAAACACTGTATTTAAGGATCATAGTGCAGCCCCAAAATACTCATTAATTGTCATGTTTAATCTTTATACTTTGACATTTTCTTTCGTTAGTCAGCAAGAACTTTGTAATCATTTAAAGTATAATAAATTCTAATATGATCCCTTATTCTTCTATATATTTTATTAAGTACGGGTCATAATGAACAACTATGCTATTTCATTTTTAAATAAATATATATTTTGCACTGAATGATGATGGAATATTTTGTTTTCACAAAAGTTATTCAAAACATTCAAATATACACAAGTTTGCACTTAATGGGTTTTCTATGTATATAAAATTACTTTTTCTAAATTAATTTGATGCAGACACTTAAATTTGACATCTGGTCTTTGACCCTATAAAAACAGATTCAGTAACTGCTATATTTTTTATTTGGGCAGATCAGCTCCTCCCACACTGGAATTCATCATCAGTTAAGCTCCTCCCACACTGGAATTCATCATCAATGAAGCTCCTCCCACACTGGGATTCTTCATCAGTTAAGCTCCTCCCACACTGGAATTCATCACCAGTTAAGCTCCTCCCACACTGGAATTCATCATCAGTTAAGCTCCTCCCACAGCAGTTCAGCAATAAATGCTGGGAGATTCCCATCAGTTCAGAAGTGAAGACGAGCTTCAGAGCCTCAGGAAGAGCTGAAATCTGCTCAGAGAAGATGAGAGATCCAGAGCCCTGCAGAATCAAACACACTGAAGACACTGAAGAACTAACAGGTTGGTGTTTATTTTTCATTCATGATTAGGGATTTATAATTCTGGGAATTTTCAAAGTTGGAAAACTTCCATGCAAATTAAAGAGAATAAACTGGAAATGTTCTGTTAGCCTATAATAGGAAAATTAAATCTAGCATAATCTTGGTTAAATCTACAAGATTTAATGCAAAGAAAATTGACCAAGTGCATTCTTCAGTACAAGAGTGAACTGTATATATGTGACAGAATTGTGGTTAAAGGCATAGTTTACTCAAAAATGAAATTTCTGTCATCAGTCTGTCACCCTCATATTGTTTCAAACCTTTATAAGTTTCTTTTTTCTGTTGAACACGCACAAAACTTATTTTGAACAATATTGGTAACCAAACAGTTGCTGGGACCCATTGACTTCCATTGTATGGAAAAAAGGGAGTCAGTGGTTTACCAAAATTTTTATTTTTTGGTTACGAACATTTTTCAAGATAACTTTTGAGTTCAGGAGAACAAACAAATTAATATTGGTTTAGAACAACTTGTGGCAGTTTAGGCTATTTTATGACAAAATTGTCATTTTACGGTAACTATCCCTTTAACTTGCTGGTAGCCTTTATCTCAGAAATAACCTCTCTAGTCATGGTCTCACTTACATGTGTACTTACATAGTAACTAGATGTGTACGCAGTATGTAACCACAGTGTAAGTACACATTGGTACATAGTATCTACAGCTGTAATATTTCTGTAAGTACACATTATTATTCAGCTGAAAATCCTCATCACTACTATTCATGATGGTGAAGAACTTTCGAGTTAAAAAGCTTCAAGCACTTCATCAAATTAAGATAAAGATAAAATATATAGTTTACACCATTGTTTTTTTTTTTTTTTTCAAGCTAAAGGGATAGTTCAGCCAAAAATTACTCATCCTCAGGTTGTTTCAAACCTGTATAAATTCCTTTGTTCTGCTGAACACAAAGGAAGATATTTGGAAGAAAGTCAGTAACCAAACAGATATTGCCCCAGATGTTTTGGTTAATTTAAAGTGAATTCTTTTTTTTTTCAGAGCTGATGGAAGAGAAAGAGGAGAGTGAAGAACTGAGTGAAGTGGAAGAGGAGCATCATGACAAACCTGGAGAAAACCCTTTGAGTCGCTCAAAGAATAATAAAACCATTTTAAAGAAAAGAAAAGCCAATAAATCAGTCACCTGCACTCAGTGTGGAAAGAGTTTCTCAACCAAACAAAAACTTGAGCGTCACATTAGAGTTCACACCGGAGAGAAACCGTTTACGTGTGATCAGTGTGGGAAGAGTTTCACAACCAAATTATATCTTGAATGTCACTGGAGAGTTCACACTGGAGAAAAGGCGTTCACATGTGATCAGTGCGGAAAGAGTGTCTTACACAAACAAAGTCTTAAGCGTCACATGGAAGTTCACACTGGAAAGAAGCTGTTCACGTGTGATCAGTGTGGATATGAATTCACAGAAAAAGCAAACCTTAAAAAACACATGACAATCCACACTGGGGAAAAGCCGTTCACATGTGATCAGTGCGGGAAGTGTTTCTCACACAAACCTTATCTCGTCGCTCACATGATTGTTCACACCGACGAGAAGCCGTTCACGTGTGATCAATGCGGGAAGAGATTTAAAACAAAAAACAGCCTCGAGCATCACAGCAGAGTTCACACTGGAGAAAAGCTGTTCACGTGTGATCAGTGCGGGAAGAGTTTCAGACAACAAGGAAACCTTAAAGGACACATGAGAGTTCACACTGGAGAAAAGCCGTTCCCATGTGATCAGTGCGGGAAGAGTTTCTCACACAGACAAAGTCTTGAGTGTCACATAAGAGTTCACACCGGAGAGAAGCCGTTCACATGTAATCAATGCGGAAATCAGTTCACAGGAAGAGGAGCCCTTAAAAAACACATGACAATCCACACGGGAGAAAAACCGTTTTCATGTGATCAGTGCGGGAAGAGTTTCTCAAACAAACAATATCTTGATCTTCACATGAGATTACACACTGGAGAGAAGCCGTTCACGTGTGATCAGTGCGGGAAGAGCTTTACACAAACAGCAACCCTTAGAGTACACATGAGAATTCACACAGGAGAGAAGCCGTACTCATGTGATATATGTGAAAAGAGATTCTCACACAAAAATACTCTCGAGTTTCACATGAGGATCCACACCGGAGTGAAGCCGTTTATGTGCGATCAGTGTGAAAAGAGATTCTCAAACAAAAACAGTCTTGAGGTTCACATGAGAGTTCACACTGGAGAGAAGCCGTTCACGTGTGATCAGTGCGGGAAGAGCTTCACACAAAAACCACATCTTAATGCACACATGCAGGTCCACACCGGAGAGAAGCCACACACGTGTGATCAGTGCGGGAAGAGTTTCACAAGCAAATGTCATCTTCATGTTCACATGAGGATCCACACCGGAGAGAAGAAATACAAGTGTGATCAATGCGGCAAAACATTTCTTAGGTCATCAAGCCTGAAGTCACACCTGACAGTTCATACCAAGGAGAAACCACATTCCTGTTCTGTATGTGGAAAGAGTTTTTCACAGCTACAGAGTTTACATAAACATGAGAAAACACATACTGGTGTGAGAGAGTACATGTGTTTTGAGTGTGGCAAGACTTTTACTACAGCGAGACATTTAAAACTGCACCAGAGAGTTCACACTGGAGAGAAACCTCACAAGTGTTCACACTGTGACAAGAGATTCAGTCAGTTAGGAAATCTGAAAATACATGAGAAGATCCACAGCAGAGAGAAACCGCGTACCACATGTGATCAGTGCGGAAAGACTTTCTCTTTTAAAAGTCACCTGAAGCTACACATGAAGATCCATACAGTGGAGTGACCACATGACTGCTGTCTATTTGGGCAAAGGTTTGTTCATTTACCTTCTTTATTTGCAGATATTTGTTTGACCTTAGCATTGCATAGTGACCAATCAGTTTGTGCCATGTAGGAAACAATTGCCCCTCTCACACAGAGCATTGATTCCAGAAAATGCCTTCTGTGTGAATGCAAACATTTTCTGGGATTGATCTCAGAATCAATTAGGATGATGGGGACCTGTTAAGTTTGCTAGGGTCAGTCCCAGAACATGCTCTGTGTGAACAAAAGTCCGGACCAATAGCGTAAGGGCTGTCGTAGAGACGCAGATGAAGTTGTGATCGTTCGCCAGCATAGTGGAATGGTGCACAAGTTTGTGATTAAATCAGAGAAAAACTGCATAAGTGCTGTTTCTTGAGAGATGTTGAGTGTTTTATGGGATCTTTGCATTTACATATAGTCATTTAGCAGACGGTTTTATCCAAAACGACTTACCAATGAGGACAATGGAAGCCATCAAAAACCACAAAAGAGCAATGATATATATAAGTGCTATAACAAGTCTCAGTTAGCTTAACACAGTACACGTTGCAAGGGCTTTAAAATAATATAATAAAAGGAAAACAGATTGAATAGAAAAAGAATAATGCAAGCTAGTGTTAGAGGTCTTTTTTATAATTTATAATAAATGAAAAGAAAAATGATTAGAATATAAAAAGAATAGAATACATTTTAAGAATAGAATTGGAATAGTGCAAAAGTTAGAGGGTCAAATAAAGATGGAAGAGATGTGTTTTAAGCCGATTCTTGAAGATGGGTAAGGAGGTCATTCCACCAGGAGGAAACATTTAAAAGTCTGTAAAAGTGACTTTGTGCTTCTTTCTTTCTTTCTTTCTTTTCACATTCTTTGCGGGATGTGTATGTGAATGATAACTTGTTATAGCATTTGCATATCATTGCTCTTTTGTCTGTTTTAATTGCTTCTATTGTCCTCAGTGGTAAGTCACTTTGGAAAAAAAGCATCTGTTAAATGACTAAATGTATATGAATGCATGCACAGATTCTAGAAAAACACTGGCAATGTGAATGAACTGAAAAAAAAAAAAACTATACCAGGACAAATACCGGAACAAACTGGTCTCTTTTGCACTGAAGGAACTGTTTCATAATTTGTACTGCTTGTTTGGCATGATCGCACCACAGAAAATAGGAACCGTTTAGTTTTAGGAACTCTGTTTGGGGGGAACTTATTTAGCTCCTACTTTAAAGTAGGGTCTTAAACAGTTCTATAGGAACTTCCAGTGATGCAGTGCATGCTGGCCAAACACACACAAAACACTGGGGCTACCTGGCATTTTTAAAAAGCAGTGTGAACATATTTACTCTATGAACATGAAAAACAGTGGCAATGGAATTTACCTGTTGTCAGCAGCATTGTATTAGATCATAATCGTGTACTGCAGTTGTCGACCAGATTTGATAAGATTAAATTGACTATTGAACTCATCAGAGATCTTGACTTTGGGCTTTAATTTACATCTCTCATTTGTCTTTGATTTGAAATGTCACAGTTTTTCTTTTAGACCTGATGAAACACCTGAAGATTCACAAGAGAGTTCACACTGGAAGTAAGCCACTCAGGCTTTCGATCTGAAAAAGCAACAGATAATTCACACTGTGGAAAAAAAGTATTTACACTGCAACATGAGATAAAATCTGTATGAAAGTCTGGAAACACATGAAAGGATTCACACTAGGAAACCACATCAGAGTCTGATCAATTATCTAGTCCATGGTCACAATCACGGTAACTAGATCATCTTCAGATGCAGCAGTGCGAAAGCATTTCTTGCAGAGATTCTGTCCTAATAGACATGACGAAGAAACATACTATTTTGGCTTTCAGCCATTTAGAATTTTGTTGTAAAATACTGTATTTTTCTGAATGCATTAGCAGCGTGGGTCATCGGCACAATGCCCTGAAGGATCTTAAAAAGTTTTAACCTGTTAACCTTCATGAGGATGGACTGAAATGTTCTTTATTTACATAAGTTTTAATGTAAGCTGTTGTAATTACCTCAACAAACTATGTATCATTAACTCTTTCCCTGCCAAACCAGAATTTTCCGGGTTTCCATGTACTTGCAGTTATATGATCGGAGCGCTATTATGCATGTCCTGAATAAGTCTAGTATCACTTGATCAAAAACACAGACAAGGAAGATGCAGAAACGAGTGATCTCGTAGTAAGCATATCCATATGAAACATATTGTGATCATCAATAATAAACAGCATTTAAATGAAAACTGACTAATGTTACCACGTGAAATTGGGTCCTGGAAGTGGTAAAGGAATGTGCAAGCTTTAGATATGCTGATGGAAGTTATCTACTGCTTCTTTGCTGTTATAATAGTACTGAATATGTGGCAGATGTGGCATTTGATAAAAATGTCCATTTTGGGATGTGTGGTTTTTTATAAATGTGTCTTTTATCAGGATTTTTGCATTTGATGTTGTTTTTTTTTGTCAGCTTTTTACACAAAATTTTTTTTTTTTTATGAGAATTAATGACATTATTTAATAAAACTGTTTCTTTTGTTTAAAGTAGAGGGTCATTCTTTATTTTGATGTATTGCATGTTCAGATATTTATACAACAAAATTTTCTGGGGACCATGAAATTTTTGTGAAAATACTCAAAATTTGTTGTGGTGGATGGCAGCTTTTTTCAAAAGAGTTAAAAAGATCCAAGACACAAGCTTCAATATTTGACCTCTTTTTTTATTTAAAAAACTTATAGTGGAAGTAATGTCTTAAAAATAACTTATTTTGCCCTTTTTTACAAGATGTAAAATAAGTCTCTGATGTCCCCAGAGTATGTATATGAAATGTTTGCTTAAAATCCCCCACGGATCATTTTTATAGCTTGTTTAAGTTGACACTTTTCAGCACCGAGACTTGAACCTGCGACGCTCGGCTTACAAGTCCAACTCTCTAACCATTAGGCCACAGCTGCCCCCTTTTTTATTTGTTGTCGTCTCATACTTTCAGATACACTGTTATTTCTAAAAGATACTGCTTATATGTTAGCTTCTAATATATGGCTTTACCCCACTTGTAGCAAATCCTCTCAAAAGAGTTGTATGTATTAAATAATAACAATTGTATATGTGCTGCCAGTAGTAACTGTAGCAGAATTAAATTGCCAACAACTAATCTGTTCGTCCAGCGAACATTCAGAGTAAGTTTATATCAACTCTAAGAAAGGATATTTTCGTGACCACAGAAAGTACTTTCCTACAGTATTAATGCATAGATCATGTAGCAAGGATCAGGATTATAAAGGGACATTACTTTGCAAGACAGAATCAGAAACTTGTGTAATTTCTGCACAAGAGTTTTAACTAAACACTAACACAACTAGTCAAAAAAACATACATACACTCACGCATATATAGAAAAGGTAAGCAAACAAAATGAGAGAGATCATTAGAAGAACAGGAAATGAAGATATGGAAAAGGAATCTGTTAACCTGTAAGACCATCAGCACCATTTATAATGGGATCAATAGCTTATACCAGGGGTCAGCAACCTACGGCAAGCGTGCCAACAGTGCCACGCAAAACTGCATACCGACGTACATTTTGAGGTAATAACTTAATCATATTCACACATCCTATGCATTATTAGATGGACAGGACCTGACAATTATATGCAGCCAAGATGGCTGCCCAAGGACATACATCAACAAAAATTATTCAGAGACCAGATATGTTTTATATTTTTTTACAAGTGTAAGTGAAAGGACACTATTGGTTCATTTATGTAAGTGAGGATAGCAAAATAAAGTAAACTGTGACAAATTATACCCAAAAAACATTGTGGACTACCAGTAAAACTGATACAAATTTGGCACCAAAAATTATTCAGACCAAGTCTGGTAGTCCTCAAATAACATTATAATCTCGTCTTATTAATAAAAAAAAGACGCTGCATCAATTTCGTCATAGTTTTTATCATCATATATTAGTTTAAGCTTGTCAACATTTCATCTTCGTCACAGAAAAAAAATGTTCATTAAAGAAAATTTTTTGTCCTCAACTTTGAGGAAATGAACACTGGTTTACTCAGGAACTGAGTTGAACCTTGGCAGTCTTGAAGTTGAGTTCAGAAACTCAGAATGCTGTGTCTGCTACTGTCTCTCTTGATGTACCGCAGACTCAGAACGGTGGTTGATCTGATATTGTCTCAACCTTGCAGGGCTCAGACTCAGAACAAGGAGTGTCTTTGGGGAAGGTACCTTTATCTCTTTCTGATGAGGAGGAGACTGGAATCTGGTGCCTCTCCATTCCAGGAATGTGATTGGCCTCTTGTGTTGCCCACCCTAGTGTGAAACTCATTTGCATACAGTGGAGTACAAAGTTAAGCATTGTCTATAACATTTCACCCATGCAATATTTCTTTACCAAACCTCTTTCGAATTATTACCCATATCATGGGGAGTAAAAAGAGTCCAAGGTAAGCTAGGAAGAGAACCAAGATAATGCAGCACCTGAAACACCTATTTCTGAAAGGCGAGAGAACAGTAACTTGTGACAGACAGTATCAAATGCTGAGCTAAGGTCAAGTAATAGAAGAATGGAAAGATTACCTGAGTCACTGGAAAGTAAGAGATCATTGACAACCTTTACATTGCAGTTTCAGTACTGTGATGTTTCAATCTGGTTTCCGCTCACATTTCAAACTGTTCATTGAGAGCTAGAACAGACTGTTGCTGAGGCTACGTCCACATGAAGCCAGAGCTTTCCCTATCCTTATTTTCCCCTCGTCTCAAGAAATATCTGTGTTGACACGAAACCATGAAACCAACACAAAACGATGTAGTATACATGCCAGAAAAACACAGAGATACACTAAAAACAGAGAAGACGACATGGAGCATGAGCATAAACTTTGCGCACTGTATTCAAAAGAAAATGGAACACTGCATTTATTAATCTGTGTTAATGTTAGTTAATAAAAAGACAACTCAGTTCAGAGTTTGTTCATGTTTTTGTTGCTGTACAGTGGTTCTTGAAAGTTTGTTGATTGTATGCATTTTTCTAGACATTTGCGAAATAAAGGCAATCTATAGTCGTGAAGAGCTTCTAAATGTTGGTTTAAGGTGCCAAATACACAACTTTAATCAGACCCCCACTGGATTAAACAGACCCTCTGACTATCCATGGATGACCCTGCCGAGTAGAAGATATCGGAAGCAGAGAAGAGAATGGAAACAAAAGAGGGGATGCCGAGCTGGTGGCGGTTTGTGTATTTGATGAATTAATTAATTCTTTATTTGTCATTGTTATAAATAAAAACAAAATAACATTAGAAGCTCCCACAATATAAATGTGATAGTCCATAAAGTGCGAACTGTTATATCACCAGTCCACAGGGCATAAAGATTATTGTTTTTAAGAATACTCGTTCAACAGTCTCACTGCACTGGGATAAAAACTGTGGGCCAATCTGGTGGTTCTTGCTTTGAAGGCCCGGTATCGTCTCCCCGAGGGAAGCAGGTCAAACAGGTGGTGCGCTGGGTGCGATGGATCTCGCAGGATGTTATGCACTTTCTGCAGGCAGCGGGTGGTGTGGACTGTTAATCTGCGGGAGGTTAGTTCCGATGATATTTCCCGCTGTCCTCACCAACCACTGGAGTGCCTGCTGTTCGGCCTTAGTGCAGCTGGAAAACCACACCAACAATCCATAGGTCAGCACGCTCTCAATAGCACAGTGGTAGAAATTTACCAGGAGCTGCTTAGGGAGTTTAGCTCTACTCAGCTTCCAAAGGTAGAAGAGGTGTTGCTGTGCCTTTCCCACAGCTGAGGTGGTGTTAATGCCCCAGGACAGGTCCTCAGTAACAGTCAGTCCCAGGAACTTAAAGCTAGGAACTCGCTGTACCTTATCACTTCCAATGAAAAGTGCAGTGTGGTTAAGTTGTCCTTTTATCCTAAAATCCACAATCACTTCCTTAGTCTTCTTGTTGTTAAGGACTAGGTTATGCTCCTTACACCATGTTGCCAGGTGTTCAACTTCCTTTCTGTATGCAGTCTCATCATTATTGGTGATAAGTTCTAGCACTGTAGTATCATCCACAAATTTAAAGATGAGATTAGATGACAAGGAGGCTAGGCAGTCATGAGTAAAAAGCGTGTAGATTAATGGACTGAGCACACATCCTTAAGGGGCTCCGGTGTTAATAACTAAAGTGGATGAAGTATGCCCACCAACTCTCACATGCTGTGAGCGATTGGTTAGAAAGTCTGTAATCCAATTGCAGAGAGATGTGTTTAATCATAGTGAATGCAGTTTTGCTATAAGTTTGTTTGGCCGGATCGTATTAAAGGCTGAACTGAAATCAACAAAGAGTAGCCTTTCATAGGTGTTCTTGTGTTCTAGATGTTGAAGCAGGGTGTAGAGCGCAATAGCAATGGCATCTTCTGTTGACCTGTTTTCCCTATAAGCAAATTGATACTGATCCAGTGTGGGTGGTATGGCATTTTTGATGTGATTCATTACCAGTCTTTCCAAACATTTTGCCAGTATGGGTGTACCCGCCACAGGCCTGTTATTTTTCAGGCATACTATCCTAGATGTTTTAGGTACTGGAAATATTGTGGCTGTTTTAAGGCATGCTGGGACCCAGGCTGAGGACAGCGAGATGTTAAAGATTGTGGTGAATTTTTTTTTTTGCCAACTCTCCCACACAATCCTTAAGCACCCTCCCCAGTACTCTGTCCGGGCCGGCCGCTTTCCTGGGGTTGATGTTGCGCAGATCTCACCTCATGTGTGGTCTCACCTCACCTCATGTGTGGTCAGGACTGGGGCAGTGTCACCGGAGGGCATCAAAGGTTGTATCGGTTAATTGTTGTCTCAGTCGAAGCGAGTATAGAACAAATTTAAGTCCTCAGATGCGGTGGCACAAATATCCGCTGAGGGAGATGTGTTCTTCTTATAGTCCGTTATTGCCCTGATGCCCTCCCACACCTCCCGAGGATTTTTGGAGTTATTAAAAAGGGCTTCAATTCGCCTTTTATGCTCTAATTTGGTCAATTTAATTCCTCTCCTTAAAGCAGTCCTGGCTCTGCTGTAAGCACTCCCGTCCCCAGATCTATATGCTGCATCTCTCGCCTTGATTAATTTTTGTGTCTTATGAGTCATCCATGGCTTTGATTGGGAAAACACACGTATTTTCTACCAGGTTGTAACACTATCTATACAAAAATTGATATAGCCCATAACAGAGGTAGTGTATTCATCCAAAGATTCCCCCGACCTCTGAATACCTCCATATTTTTGAAGTGAAAGCAGTCCTGGAGCTGAGGGATGGCCACCTCAGGCCATATTCTTACCATCTTTGACCACAGGTGCAGCGGTTTTAATTTTTGGTGTGTACTGTGGATGTAAAAAAGTGAGAGGTGGTCTGAAAGGCCCATTTATGTAAATGACTATGGTGGCGTTTGTGCTCCAGTTGTTAATCAACACTGCTCATCAGATTTGTAGTTCCTTGCAGTATGGTTGCACGGTGCACCGATACTTCAAAAGTATCGCGATTCTCGGAAATTAAAAACGTCACGATTCCTAAATTTATTAGTATCGATACTTCGAAGAATGGCCGCGTTCCAGATTTGTAAGAGACTTATTTCATGTTGGTGTGTGCAATGCACGCTTCCAGTGCCTCCCTATGGACGTCTGTGTTTTTTCTCCTCATGCATGCAGCAAAAAAGCTGCAGCTGTCATGTGACAAACACTACAGCGAGATGGCTGCATGTGCGAGCACAAGTGATACTGTGGCAGCCGGTCCACGACTGGTAGAAAAAGATGACGTGAGGAGTGAAATATGGAAGTACTTTCAAAGTTCAGAATCAAGATAAAGTTATTACTCTTATGTTTCTTATGATAACTGAGATAATGCTGCTAAATTTATTCTTTTTTTACCTTGAATGTCATTGCTCTAATTTATTTTTTATATTTTGATATTTTATATTTTGCTCAAATGTTTAATATATCTGCTGTTCACATTGTCACGGGAGGAGCAAACGACAGACACAGTGGGCGTGGCGTCAGGCCTCAGAGAGGCTTTTATTAACAGATAATAAAACAAGAGGGAATAAAAGTGTCCAAAGGGGGAGAGTGTCCAAAACAAACAGGGGATCTGGTGTCCTCGCCATGCTGCGGGGTTCCTGTGGGTCAGGCAGTGTTCTGGAAGGTAGGGTCCAGGTAAGGGGCGGAGTCCGGCGGCAGCACGCGCTCCCCTCTTCGGTCCGGGGCGCAAGGGGCGGCGGCTTCTTCCAGCTGCGGCATCCTTCTCGCTGGCTGCGGCGCTTGACGGGGATCGACAGCCTGATCCTGGCCAGATGGCCGTATAAATGGGAGCGGTTCTCGTGCGGTTCTCGTCCGGACCGTGGGTCCGGCAGCTCACGTCTCTGGTGGCGCGGGAGTCCCTCAACGCACCCTTCCTGGACCCACGAGGACACCAGTGTGCATGCACAGGGAAGAAACCTGGGTTTTTAAACAGTGGCGGTGATGAGGCTCCATTTCCTTCAGGTGTGCCCCATCACACGCCGCCAGCCCTGGATCATCCAGCGCCCTTCCTCTCTCACACGTCCAGTCCTGTCGGGAGCCTGGTGAAGGGCGGCGATTTAGGACGGGGTGCCGATAATAATTAGGGGGGAGGCAGCTGACTCGTCACAATATGTTCATTTATTAGTGAGTTATATGATTAGAATGTTGTCCCGGTTTTAAAATAAAGCACAGCAATGATATTTGAGACTGTATTTTCCCTTTTCAGAAAAAGTATCGAAAAAGTATTGAAATCGCAATTTACCGACTTGATATCGGTATCGAAACAATAATTTTGGTATCGTGACAACACTACCTTGCAGTAAAATGCAGACCATACTACCTGCCGAGAGAATTTTCTGTTGTTTCTGTGCTAGCTGTCTGTATACTACCCGGCGCTAATGCTAAGCTAACACACGGCTACCTGCTAACAGACATTAATAAATAACAGAATGCATATTTTCATAGTTGCTGGAGACTAAAATCATGTTAACCTGAAAAGCGTGCTTTCTAAATTCGATCAGCATGTTGTGTCACCAGAGCAGCAAATTCTTTGGACTGTGTTTACTTTAACATCAACAAAGGATATAGAGCTCATCCTCTCTCCCATCTTGGACAGTCTGACCATCTATAACGCTACCTTATCCCAGCATACAACCCCATTTTTAAAAAACTGAAGCCCGTCACAAAAATGGCCTGTGGACTCTACGTTACAACTGCAGGACTGCTTTGAAAGAACTACCTGGAGAAAATGTTATGACTCAGATGTAGAGACTTTCACAAACACTGTTCTCTGATACATCAGGACCTGTATTGAAAGTGTAACAAGGGCCCCGGGCTGGACTCAGCCAATTCAGCGATCCATCAGTCAGGAAAAAACACATCCTTGTCACCACCTGTTTGCTCTGTTGCCCTCGGGAAAACGCTACAGAGCACTTTAAGACTGAGAGACCGTTTCTATCCCAGAGCAAGAATCGAACTGAACAAGCACTTTCTATCTGCTGCCCTATGAGCATTTCCTTTTAATTACTGATACACTGTGATGTTGTATTTATTTATTTATCACATAGAATGTATAATTAAAAAACATCACTTATTTGTATGGGTTTGTGTATGAAAGTATTCAGGTACTGCACAGCAGAATTTCCATTGCACTTCTTGTACAATGACAATTAACTTGAACTTGTACAATTCAAGTCTTAGAGACATTGCTACAGTTCTTCTGGATTCAGTTTGTTCGCTCACGTGTCTGCCCTAAACACAACAACAATGAAATGATGAAGTGTAGGTCAATCTAGGTGTTAAGGGGCAGTCACACTGCACTTTTCGTTCCATTGACTTCCATTCATATGCATGTGAATGCGTAAAAATTTTTGCATTTCACTGCATTCCAAAGTTCAAGTTTGGTGAACTCTGACCTGCGAATTCACATCAGGTGAAGACGTGGGACCAGTAGAATCAAATCAAATCAAAGTTTATTTATAGAGCACCTTTTTAAAACAGCAGGTGTTCACCAAAGTGCTGTACATACAATATAAAGTAAACAGTAGAACTAAAAAGCATAAAAAGAATAAAATATAATAAATAAAAACACATATAAAATATGCAATAAATACAATAATGATTTATAACACACACTTAAAAGAACTCCTAACAGGTAACTCTCATACTGTGTTATATGCTGTACTATACAAATAATTTTTTTAATGTAATTTAAAAACAGCAAGTGAAGGTGCCTGCCTAATGTACAAAGGTAAATTATTCCAGAGTTTCGGGGCCGCTACTGCAAAGGCACGGTCACCTCTGCTCTTTAATCTTGCATTGGGGGAGACTAAAAGCAGTTGCCCAGCAGACCTAAGTGCTCTGGATGGAGCATATGGCTGTAATAGATCTGAGAGGTATTTAGGAGCAGTGTTATTTAATGATTTAAAAACTAAAAGTAAAATCTTGAAATCAATTCTAAAACGAACTGGCAACCAGTGAAGGGAAACTAACATAGGTGTAATGTGGTCTCGTTTGCGCGTGTCCCTGTTAATAAACGTGCAGCCGCGTTTTGTACCCTCTGCAAACGTGTTAGAGATGCTCACCAATGCCTACATAGAGACTATTACAATAGTCCAGGCGGGATGATATAAAAGCATGGATGACCCTCTCAAAATCAGTAAAAGATACAAATGACTTGACTTTAGATAATTGCCTTAACTGATAAAAACACGATTTAACTACCAAATTAATCTGTTTATCTAGTTTAAAGTCACCGTCCATTAAAACACCTAGGTTTTTTTACAACGGGCTTCACATATGACTTTAAGTCGCCAAAATCTACATCAGGGGTATTGATGGTACCACCAGGTCGAAACAAAATGATTTCAGTTTTATCTTCATTGAACTTTAAGAAATTGGAGGCCATCCAGGCTTTAATATCCTCAAGACATCTCAACAAAGGTGCTATAGAGTTTGCATTGTTTTGTTTTAAAGGCAGATAGAGTTGTGAGTCATCTGCATAACAGTGAAATGAGATGCCATGTTTCCTAAATATGGACCCTAAAGGTAATATATATAAGGAAAATAAAATGGGTCAAAGAATGGAACCCTGAGGGACTCCACATACAAGAGATGCAGTAGAAGACACAAATTCCCCAAGACGTATAGAGAAAGTTCTTTCACCCAGATAAGATCTAGAAGATTGATACGTCACTGCATGACCTCTTTGTACAGAAATTCAAAAATTAAGGAGGTGCTAATTTTAGCCGTAGCGCAGCTTCCTATTTTATAGAATACATCTTTAAAAGATTATAAAAATAAAATAAAAAAAGAAACTGCATGGTTCGCAGTGTCAATGGAATCATGAAAAGATGGTACATTTGAATGAGGACACATTTTATCATTTTTTATTGCTTAGTGTGTATATATAGAGAGAGAGACAGAGAGTACAATATAATAAGACGCTTTTGACGCCATCACAAAAGACAAAGTACAAGCACAGATTAATCCATGTTGTGATAACTGAGGAGAGACTGTTATAACCTGCTCCCGCCCATATTCACAGCGTTCAAAGTCTCGTGTGACTGCCCCTTGAGACAAAAGAATATATAGACAAAAGAATAATGATTAGCAGCAGCTCAGAGTCAAGTATCATGTTTGTAATACAAAAGAACCATAAACTGAACCTTTATGGGAAGTGTGACTCTGGCTCATTGACATTCAAAACCTCATGAGGGTCTTGACGTTGCTTATTTGTCTGACTGCATAACTGAGATTAAAATATGGATGGATAATAATTTCTTGTGTTTGAATGGTGGTAAAACTGAAGTTTTGCTCAATGGTTTCTGTTATCAAATTTCTAAAACTGGTTGTCTGTCCCTGACTCTTGACAGCTCTGTCTTGGTCTCAGTCGAGTGAGGAACCTTGGAGTTCCCTTTCAAGGGAACTTCGAACTGCGTCCTCTAGGGGTCGCTATGGGGAACACCTCGTCGTGACCCGTGTCTGAAGCATACATTGAAAAAACACCAACGAGTTGGCTGGCGACAGCCTCTGACGTCACTACCGGCGCGACTATAAACAGGCACCGGGATAACACCTCATTCACTTCTTCGTCTTCAAAACTGACCGTTTTGTTTGAAGCGTGCATCTGAAAGAACCGATAAGAGCGCTCTTTCTCTGTCTATCATGGCGACTACTAGCAAGCGTTTAGACAATGTGTGCATCCGTGTCGGCATTATTTGACACCCGATGACACACACGATCTTTGCGTTTTTTGTTTGTGTAAAGAGCACGCACGCAATGTCTTTGAGGAGGCAATCTGCGTGCATTGCGAGCGTTTTTTCAAGGAAAAAGCTCCGCTCTCGTTCGTCTCTCTTTCCGAGGAAAGAGGAAAAAGGCAGCCATCTGCTTCCCGCAGTTCAGGACCCGCCGCTGCCGAGGCACGGAGGAGAATGAGCTTGTGAGAATTTCAGGTGGATCTGTCTGAATGGTTTAAAGAGGGACTTTCCCTTTTGCGCTCATAATGGCGGCGGACAAGAGAGAGCCTCGGGAGGATGATGTTATATCTTTAACACTTTCTGATACTGAGGTTAGTGCTCTGCTGGGTTTTTACCCAGAAAAAGTAGGAGATATTTGAGGATGGTGAAGAAGCTGAGGCTGAGCCTTCTCAATTCTCCTGCCCTGCGTATGTAGAGCTGTTGGAGTTTATGGATCGCGCCTCGATGAGCGTTATCTTTCCGACCATAGCCCTCAAGCTCAGGTGAGCCTTCCATTTCTGCCTGATCTCCATACAGAGATCGAAAGGAAATGAAAGAGGCCTTTTTCTTCTCGCATCCATCGGTTTCGGCATAAGAGTTTTGCCGACATCGAGGCGATGTGCGCAAACGGCTATGAGAGGATGCCCCCTGTAGAAAGAGCTTTCATTCTGTGGGGGAGAGATCCTCTCTTAATCTCCCTCCTTGCCATCTAAGCCCCTTCAAGAAATACATCTTGCTTAAATGGCAAGGCATACGCAGCAGCAGGTCAGGCTGTGGCTTTATTACACACGATGGTGGTGTTTCAAGCATATCAGATTGATCTGCTAAGAGACCTGGATAGAGGCGAAGGCCTTTTTCCTGATCAGGTAGCCGAGCTGCGCCGCACCACAGACCTCTCTCCGGGCTACCAAGCAGGCCGCCTCTGCCAAGCACAGGACTATGGCGGCCATGGTGGTGGCGGAGAGACATCTGTGGATGAACCTGGCAGACATCGGGAAGAAAGAAAAGGCTTTCTTCTCGATGCTCAGGTTTCGCCTTCTGAACTTTTCGGTATTTCCGTTGAGAAGGTGATCGAGAAGTTCGGGGAGACTAAGGCGCACTCCGCTGCTTTCAGATCCTTCGTTCCACGAAGGTCCAGGTCTGAGCCCGAACAACATGTCCTGGCCTGTCTCGATCTGAGGATGAAAGATGGGTACAGAAGGCTAGTGTCGCGACTCATGCTCCTCCCCCACCTGCGGGCAGGGTTAAGAGGAATTGTGGGTCACAAGGAGGTAAGCAGAACCTAAGGGATGTGATCCAGACGAGGCAGCGTTCTCGTCTGAGTCAGAGTGATACTGAGGTATCTACTCGTTCCCTTTAGGGATTTTTAACTTCTGCTTTTATCCTCCCCTTCCTAATTCCCCTGTAACAACCAGCTCTCCACCTGATCGAGGTTAAGTGGAAACCTCTAACGCATAACAGTCTCCTATGCTGGACCTATGATGTTTTTGGCTGGTTCTATGTTCATAGCAACCACCTTACTGATGGTCCGGAATAAAAGGAGGTGCCCCTTGAGCGGGGCTCCAGCGCAGGAGGGTGGGAGTATAAAAATAACCCTTTCTGTATATACTTATGTGTAAATTGCTGGTGGTTATGTGTCTACTAATAAACTCCGTGAGTTTCCTTTGCAGTGCTCAGTTACAGTGTTTACTAAACACTCGTCAGCACCAGCCATCCAGCTTCATGTTCCGGTATTAGGCGGCTGAGATCACAGGTTTCTGCGGGAGCCTCCTTGATCATCAGGCCTGGCACAGCACTGCAGGGAATTTCATGGATGTCCAGCCAGGTCACCCTGAGGGGTCTCCTGGCAGCTTAGCTGTGCTGACGCATCCAGCGGGAAGTGAAGTTGGCAGTTACAGAAGTCTTCTTGTATATGCTGCCTCAGGTGATGCTCCCCTCACTAGAGGTTTGTAAAATTTGAGCTTGCCTCTCCCGTGCAGTTCAGCGCCTCTGCGATGCTTAGGAACCTTTAGGTACACATGCTAAGCTCTGTGTACTTTCTGAAAACCACATGGTGGTCAGTGTGCACGTGAACACTTTGCACACTTTCTAAAAATCCATGTATTGGTAAGTGTGCACGCAAGACTCTGTGCACTTTCTGAAATCCTGTATGGTAAGGGTTACGCGCTCCGCCTCGTTCCCTTTCTTGAGATGGTTAGACCTTGGTTCCTTGGGCTCCATTCAGCCAGTGTGTATTCATTTATACACTTCAAGCATCGCTTCCCTCAACATGAGGGATTATTTGGGAGATTCTCGTGGTAGTTTAGCAGCGCTCCCCTTCTCCAAGAAGGGTCGCCTATGAGCGCGCTACTCTGGATTCAGGAGTTCTCCTCTCATATGAGACTGAGTTCACTGTTTTTCTCAGAGCGCTCCAGCATTATTTCCACAGATCGAGTTGATGACTCTCAAACATACTGTTTTGAGATGCACCATTCCATCTATGAGCTGCTCTATCAGAGTGTCACGAGAGCCCTTCCTTAGAACAGTATTTGAAAATCCATGCTATGGTAAGTGTGCACGTGAAGTCTTTGCACAGTTTCTGAAATCCACACTGTGGTAAGGTCGCACGCTAGTATTCTGTGTTCTTTCTAAAATCCTATATGGTGAGGGCTTCGCGTGGTTGCTTCGTGCCCTTTCTTGAGTTGGTAAAAGCCCCATTCATCTTGGGCGCCACTCCACATATGTATCCTCGGATACCTATCTAAACAGGGTGTTGCTACTGGAGATCTGTTGAGACAGCTCCTTCAGCAAGCTTTTGCGAGAGCAAGCAATAGACCCTGTGTGACAGGCAAGACTTAGTATAAAATGCTAGTTTCCTAGCCATATACCTTTAAAGGAATCTTTCCTGATTCCAAGCCTTCAGCTCTACCCCGGGCCGAGGCCCTAACAATTAAGTTGGGTATGTAGCTTAGGCCTTTGGCCGTAAGCGGTACTGTCACAGACAGTCGTCTAAACGTCCCAGGGGCAACTCCCATGGAAATGGTAGAGTTGGTACTTAGTATTCGCCATGATTGTGGCCTGCACTCCCCTCAGCATGGCGGCGTGGGTATACTGTTCCCCATAGCGACCCCTAGAGGACGCAGTTTGAAGTTCCCTTGAAAGGGAACGTCTCAGGTTACGAATGTAACCATGGTTCCCTGAGTAGGTAACGAGACACTGCGTCCTCTAGCTCCCTGCCATGCTTTGGACGCAAGCTTCAGACGAAGAAGTGAATGAGATGTTATCCCGGTGCCTGTTTATAGTCGCGCCTCAGTGACGTCAGAGGCTGTCGCCGGCCAACTCGTTGGTGTTTTTTCAATGTATGCTTCAGACATGGGTCACGACGAGGTGTTCCCCATAGCGACCCCTAGAGGACGCAGTGTCTCGTTCCCTACTCAGGGAACCATGGTTACATTCGTAACCTGAGACGTTTTCTGTGTCCTGATATATTTGTCATATGCCTATTAATATCTGTGATTGTAAGTATATTTAAAAATTTACCTTAAAATATAGTATTTGGACCTAGACAGCATATTCAATGTTTATATTAAGAATAAAATTAGTTTTTTTCTGGTATAAGTCATAAGAGGTATATTGAAAGTCATAGACCTGTGTTTTGTTATCAACTGTCCCTGTTGTGTGCTGTCAAGCATTAATTTATTCATTCATTTTTTGTTCATTCTTTCTTTGTTTAGATTGATCATTGAGTTTTATCTCCTGAGCAAGGTTTGTTTGCATTTTTTTGGTTGTTGTACATTTAAAGGTGCACTATGCAGGATTAAGAAAATGTGAAATCTTGTAAAGTTGTAACTTATGGGGTCAACAGATTTTAACATGTTAAGTCTGACATTTTCTTTTCTGATTACAGCATTGTGAGCACTACAGACTCTCCACTGCACAATATCTGGTAAGTATTATTTTTTATATATATATATGGATATAATATGAGTCATTGATACACTTTAGCACTTCAGAACCTGTGACTTACATGTGGAGTTTTGTGAAATTCGCTGGGGAATGTTGTAGGCCTCAATAATTTTTCCTTGGATGTAATTTTTCACATAAAGTCAATGAGAGACTGATGAAATGATATTCATTTGGTGGGGAACCATTCCTTTTAAGTTATAGATAAACTGGTTCTGTCTTTCAGGGGGGAAAACTGTTTATGTTTTAGCCACCGGCTGCATTCGAAGTTGCATACTCTCTGAGTAGATAGTAATTTTGCAATCATTAAAAAAATAGTCTAATAAGTGTGGTATGTATGCAGATGTACTACATTTGTCATGTTATAACTGTCATGTGACATACAGCATCATTTACAATGCAATTCACAATTTTGCTTCTGTGGGCTCATGGGATAGACTAAACTAAAGAATCTCAATAGAAGTGGTAGGTCATCCAAGTACTTTTCATCTACTGCTTTTCACCCTACTATATACAAACCCGATTCCAAAAAAGTTGGGACACTGTACAAATTGTGAATAAAAACAGAATGCAATGATGTAAAATACAACATAGATGACATATCAAATGTTTAAACTGAGAAAATGTATCATTTTAAGGGAAAAATAAGTTGATTTTAAATTTCATGGCATAAACACATCTCAAAAAAGTTGGGACAATGCCATGTTTACCACTGTGTGGCATCCCCTCTCCTTTCTATAACTGTCTGCAAACGTCTGGGGACTGAGGAGACAAGTTGGTCAAGTTTAGGAATAGGAATGTTGTCCCATTCTCGTCTAATACAGGCTTCTAGTTGCTCAACTGTCTTAGGTCTTCTTTGTCGCATCTTCCTCTTTATGATGCGCCAAACGTTTTCTATGGGTGAAAGATTTGGCCTCAGGCTGGCCATGTACCCGGATCCTTCTTCTACGCAGCCATGATGTTGTAATTGATGCAGTATGTGGACTGGCATTGTCATGTTGGAAAATGCAAGGTCTTCCCTGAAAGAGACAACGTCTGGATGGGAGCATATGTTGTTCTAGAACTTGGATAACAACTTGGGTTGTCCTCGTCCTCTTTAGTCCGGATGACATGGCGTCCCAGTTTTCCAAAAAGAACTTAAAATTTTGATTCGTCTGACCACAGAACAGTTTTCCATTTTGCCACAGTCCATTTTAAATGAGCCCAGAGAAAACGCCTGCGCTTCTGGATCATGTTTAGATATGGCTTCTTTTTTGAACTATAGAGTTTTAGCCGGCAATGGGGAATGGCACGGTGGATTGTGTTCATGACAATGTTTTCTGGAAGTATTCCTGAGCCCATGTTGTGATTTCCATTACAGTAGCATTCAATTCAAGTTTTTCAATTCAAGTTTATTTGTATAGTGCTTTTTACGATACAAATCATTACAAAGCAACTTTACAGAAAATTAAGTTTCTACAATATTTAGTAGTAGCTTATCAGTGGTGACTGTCAGTTCATGTGCATATGGCAGAAATGTTCAGAAAAATCAATAAAAGACGTAAACAAACAGACGATTAACACTATTAACAGCAATTATGCAATCAAACTTAGAGCAAAATGTGGTAGTTCTGAATGTTGTCTCTGGGTTAGCATCATCTGAGGTCCTCTGAGGGGCTGGCATCATCTCTTCTCAGGTGTTCTGGATCCAGACTGGAGCTTGTGTAAATCCTAGTTACCACGGGATGTAAATCCCGTGGCAAAGCAGAGAAACAAATAGAGACATAATTAGCGTAGCTGCTGTTCCAGCCAAGTAAAATTAATTAGTTTAACCCAAGCTAAAGAATAATAATGCACATTTGATCAGATAGAACTGCAGTCCAAAATTATGAGATGCATTATTTGAATGCTTGGCCAAAGAGGTGTGTTTTTAATCTAGATTTAAACAGAGAGAGTGTGTCTGAACCCCGAACATTATCAGGAAGGCTATTCCAGAGTTTGGGAGCCAAATGCGAATAAGCTCTACCTCCTTTAGTGGACTTTGCTATCCTAGGTACTACCAAAAGTCCAGCGTTTTGTGACCTTAGGGAGCGTGATGGGTTGTAGCGTGGTAGAAGACTAGTTAGGTACGCAGGAGCTAAGCCATTAAGGGCCTTATAAGTAGTAATAATATTTTGTAACTGATACGTAACTTAATAGGTAGCCAGTGCAGAGACTGTAGTATTGGGGTAATATGATCATATTTTCTTGACCTGGTAAGGACTCTAGCCGCTACATTTTGGACTACATTCCTGTATGTGATGCAGTGCCGTCTAAGGGCCCGAAGATCACGGGCATCCAGTATGGTTTTCCGGCCTTGACCCTTACACTCAGAGATTGTTCCAGATTTTCTGAATCTTTGGATGATATTATGCATTGTAGATGATGATAACTTCAAACTCTTTGCAATTTTTCTCTGAGAAACTCCTTTCTGATATTGCTCCACTATTTTTTCGCCGCAGCATTGGGGGAATAGGTGATCCTCTGCCCATCTTGACTTCTGAGAGACACTGCCACTCTGAGAGGCTCTTTTTATACCCAATCATGTTGCCAATTGACCTAGTAAGTTGCAAATTGGTCCTCCAGCTGTTCCTTATATGTACATTTAACCTTTCCGGCCTCTTATTGCTACTTGTCCTGACTTTTTTGGAATGTGTAGCTCTCATGAAATCCAAAATGAGCCAATATTTGGCATGACATTTCAAAATGTCTCACTTTCAACATTTGATATTTTATCTATATTCTATTGTGAATAAAATATAAGTTTATGAGATTTGTAAATTATTCCATTCCTTTTTTACTCACAATTTGTACAGTGTCCCAACTTTTTTGGAATCGGGTTTCTAGTCGAGAAGTATGCAAGGTTCTGATAATGCCCTAGACCTTTAAAACCAGGTAAATGATAATTTTAACAACCAATCAGAAAAAAAAATGCTCTCTGCCTTTCAATCACTTAGATTTTGTCATATTGTTTGGCAGTTAGTAAATTTTTTTCACAATGTATTATATTTTGCTACTTTTGTGTTTTACAACCCTGAGGAACCTCTTTGGCCATTCATTTACAGTAGCTTTAGGTTTGGAATATAATTAATTTATATTGAAAATCTGACTGTATTAAAAAACATTTATGAATGCCTTTGCATATTAAGTTTTTACATTTTTTTTAATTAAATGTTAATATTGATCTTATTTCACACACATAGGATATCTTTAATTGTGAGTTTGTTTTTGTTTTTCAGACCATCTATTCAGAGCACGACCTGCATTTTCCACTGCAGTTGAACGCCTGGTTAGTGTGCAAAATTCCTAAATGATGCTATGTCTTTTTCTTTTCAATATTATTATCATTATAGTTGCCTAATATGTCTTTCTTTTCCAGGTTTTGGGTTTTCTCCAAGTAGCAGTTCTTCTGTATTGTTCTTCCCACCCAACCCCCCCCTTCCCAAGCCCACCCCCTCACATACCAAAAAAATAAAGAAAAAGAAAGAAAAAGTTCAATAATTTTAATTTCCTAATTGATTATTTGTGTTCAAATACTAATGTTCTTTTAATACTAGGTTAATAACTTGTTTAATCTGCTATTTTTCTTTTCTTTAGAAAAAAAAAGTTTGTTTCTATTAACACTAGATTCATAATTTGTTTTATTTGCTACTGTTCTTTTTTATTGAAAAAAAAAAGTTTATTAGCTGTATTTGTAAGTCGTTCTTTTTCTTGAGAATACTTTGCAGGTTGTATTGCTAATGCATTTCGTGAAGTAAGTGACTGAAAATATTCTGCACAAAAATGCTTATTGAATATAATACTTTTTGACTGTAGCATTAAAAACATTTTAGTCATTTTTAACCAGAGATCTGTTCAAATTCATAATGAAGAAAAGGTTTGTTTGCTAAACACTTATTTAAGAGACAATGTGAAATCATCTGCTTATTATTATTATTATTATTATTATTAAAAATAATCAGAACAGATGATCAGGACGTTAAACTTGGATTATTTAATCCCATTTAGCTAAAAAAGGTTGAGTATTATGATTATAAAATTACCAAAGGCTGTAATTTAAATAAATTAACTTATTCTAATGTGAAGTATGTTTGAAAATTAAGCACTTCTTTGTTTGCATGCATGCAGCATGTGATGGTGTTTTTAGATCATCTCTACAGAGAGAGCGTCTCATTTACACAAATTTCATGTCTGTATATGCTTGTGGAGTTGTAGAATTCCCAACTCTTTGACCAAGTTATTTCTTTCTAATTAATGGGTTAGTCAGATATGTCATGGATTATTTTATATCATGTCTTTGGTCTGTTTTCTCATATTTTGTCTTTTGTTCTTTTGAAGGATGCCTCGCAAAGGTAGGAGATCCCAGGCTCAGAAAGTTCGTTGGACAAAGTTAGACCTGACAGCACAGACGAGTGTCAGCCAAGGCGTTGCTAAGTTTTCGGATAGACAGCAGTACGGAGGTGGCGACAACACATCTAGAGTTATATCCGTGCAGGCGTCTCATTGCCAGAGTGATGCAAGGTATGATGTTTTCTCACGAAATCATCAGTGCACATGTGTAGCTCTGACATTCCTTGCATACCACAGTGAGGGAACTTCGTTCGAACAGCCTGATCTTGACAGGGTGCTAGAGGAGGGGGATGCTTTGTATGTCGGCATTAAAATGCAGCTTATTGCTGAAGGAAGATTCCGACAGGATCTTCTAAGCATGGCTGAAGTACCCGTGAGCATCTCAACTTCTAACCACAATTACAGCGTCCAAAAGTCAGAAGTTGTAATGGGATATCTGAGAGACAGAGGAACTCCTGAAATGGATGCGTGGTGGATTCCTCTTGATGAAAGACTTCAGTGTCTCTCGACAGATGTCAGCCATGCACTGCTTATTGTTTCTCCAGAGTGCTTTGCTGTGTTCAGAGACAGATCTGGAAGATATGGATTTTTTGATTCCCATTCCAGAACTGCTGAAGGTTTGCCACATCCTACTGGTGACGGAACGGCAGTTATGCTAACTTTCACCAACCTGCATGACATGACCAACAGATTACTTGAGCTCTTTTGGAATCGTGGTCCTCAAGCTTGCTATGAATTCATGGCCGTTTCATTTGAAATGGAGCAACAGTCTGAGGAACCATGCTCATCAGCAGCATGTGTGACACCTTCACAAGTAACTTCATCTCTGCCAAAAACACAAACAACTGCCGACATCAGAATCCCTGAAAATCTTGTTCTTACAGATGACAAAAACCAAAGTGTCATAAAGGTTTTAAAAACAAACAAGCAGCGAAGAAGAAAAGAAGTGCGTAAAATTGAGAATAAAAAGCACGAAGCAAGACTTGAGAAAACCGCTCCACATTTTGAAGTCCGGGGAAAAAAAAAGAGAATACGAGAGAGAGAAATATGCCACCAATTTGCAGTTTCAGAAGAAGAAAATGGAGGGTATCAAAAAGAAGTATGATCAAGATCCTTTTGCCAGGTTCAAAAAGCTAGAGTACATGGCCAAGAGATACAAAACTGATGTTCTCTTCCAGAAAAAAAAGAAGGACTACATGGTGAGGAGGTACAAGACCGATGATCTTTTCCAGAAGAAGATGAAGGACTACATGTTCAGGAGGTACAAGACCGATTATCTTTTCCAGAAGAAGATGAAGGACTACATGGACAGGAGGTACCACACTGATGCTCTTTTCCAGAAGAAGAAGAAGGACTACATGGTCAGGAGGTACCACACTGATGCTCTTTTCCAGAAGAAGAAGAAGGACTACATGGTCAGGAGGTACCACACTGATGATCTTTTCCAGAAGAAGATGAAGGACTACATGGTCAGGCGGTACCACACTGATGCTCTTTTCCAGAAGAAAGAAGGACTATTACAGTGGTCAGGAGGTACCACAGGATGCTCTTTTTCCATAGAAGAGAAGGACTACATGGTCAGGCGGTACCACACTGAAGGGATGTACACACACTGAATGATCTTTTCCAGAAGAAGAGAAGGACTACATGGAAGGTACCACACTGATGCATCTTTTCCAGAAGAAGAAGGGCTACATGTCAGAGGTACCACACATGGTCAGGACTACATGGTCAGGCGGTACCACACTGATGCTCTTTTCCAGAAGAAGGAGAAGGACTACATGGTCAGGCGGTACCACCACACTTTTGATGCTCTTGCTCTTTTCCAGAAGAAGAAGAAAGGACTACATGGTCAGAAGAGGGTACCACACACTTACACTGATGCTCTGATTAAGAAGAAGATGAAGGACTACATGGTCAGGAGGTACCACACTGATGATCTTTTCCAGAAGACGAAGAAGGACTACATGGAGCAGGCTACCACATAGGACTACATGGTCAGGAGGTACCGCACTGATGATCTTCTCCAGAAGAAGAAGAAGGACTACATGGTCAGGAGGTACCACACTGATGATCTTTTCCAGAAGAAGATGAAGGGCTACATGGCCAGGAGGTACCACACTGATGATCTTTTCCAGAAGAAGATGAAGGGCTACATGGTCAGGATGATCTTTTCCAGAAGAAGAGGGAAGGGGGCTACATGGCCAGGAGGTACCACACTGATGATCTTTTCCAGAAGAAGATGAAGGGCTACATGGCCAGGAGGTACCACACTGATGATCTTTTCCAGAAGAAAATGAAGGGCTACATGGCCAGAAGATACGCAAGTGATTCAGAGTTTAGGTCACATCACATTCTGCGTTGTACTCTCCAGAAGAAACAGAAGTGTCTCACTGATGCAGGATTCCAGATTCTTCACAAGATGAGATGTGCATTAAGGATCAAGAGAAAATACAGGCCATACCTTCGTTCCAGTCAGGATACACCCAATTCTAATGCGACAAACCAGCCTGTGTCCAACAGCATAATGAAAAAAGGCCATATCTGCATTTCGGTGTCAAATTCTGCATGGTCCAACTTACATCTGCACAGTCTGTCACAGGACCCTTTTTCCAAATCAAGTCAAGATGTGTAATAGAACACGATATGTCAAAAATGTTCATATTACAGCCTCTTGCTTAACAGGTAAATATGTTCATGCTTGTGACAGTGCCTGCTCAGTTTCTTGTGCAGTTCCAGAAGAGAGAAGACAAGAATGGATCTGCCACACTTGTGACAGTCATCTGAAGAGAGGATCCATGCCTTCTATTGAAGCGGCAAACAGACTTAAATTGCCTCCCATCCCTGCAGAACTGCTTGAACTGAATGTACTTGAACGACAGCTTATCGCTAAAATCGTTCCTTTTGCAAAAATAGTTGCATTGCCCAAAGGACAGCAAAGATCAGTGTATGGTGCTGTTGTGTGTGTGCCCTCTGAGGTGGAGAAAACAGTCAACTGTCTGCCAAGGCCTAACAGTGAGTCCCAACTACTACAGGTGAAGCTGAAAAGACACATCAAGTTCAGAGAATACCAACACTTCCATACAGTGAATATGCACAATGTGCTAGCAGCGTTAGCAAAACTGAAAGCGATGCATTCAGAATACAGGGACATCTTGATTGGTGATGCTACCACATTTGAATTTCTCCCTGATGATGAGCTGGATGACACAGAGGAGAAACAGGAAGTTGGTGTCTCTGAACAGGATGACCAGAATGTCAGCACAGAAGAAAAGGACGAACTCAGGCCTGGCCTCACTCTGGACACATGCATGCAGCCACTTGACATTGGACAGGACTTGCTGTCGTACGGTGAGGGAATCTTCAGCATTGCACCTGTTCAAGGAAAAAAGCCAGTTGGATTTTTCAAGGTTCCCAAATTGGAAGCCATGGCCTTCCCCGTACAGTTTCCCACTGGACAGAACACAGTTGATGAGGCACGACAAGTTGCATTATCACCAAGCATGTATTTCAATGCTAGACTGTTCTGCGTGGATACTCGTTTTACCAAAGACCAGGGTTATCTTTTCTTTGCACAGTTTGTCACTGAAACGCACATGGCTAGAAACAGCATGTCTATCCAGTTGCGAAAAGGCAAACCTGTTACAAAAGATGGACGTAGAATCTCCAACAAGCTTCTTCAGGATGATCTTGAGGTTGAAAGACTGGTCCACAGCCATGACGCCACAAGGTTTATGCAACCCTTGAGAGGCACTCCATCTTATTGGGAGAAAACGTTGAGAGATCTACAGGCCATGATCAGGCAGTTAGGGAATCCTACTTGTTTTTGCACATTCAGTGCAGCCGAAATGCGATGGCCAGAAGTGATAACGGCAATCAAGGCTCAGCAAGGTGAAGAGGTTGTGTTTTCAGAGCTTGACTGGACGACGAAATGTGAAATCCTTCGAAGTAACCCCGTCACCGTCATGCGGATGTTTGAGAAACGAGTGGATGCATTAATGACTCAGCTGCTTTTGTCACCTTCTCAACCCATCGGCGAAGTCGAGGATTACTTTTATCGTGTCGAGTTTCAAGCCAGAGGAAGCCCACACATTCATCTGCTGGCCTGGGTAAAGGGGGCACCTGAATTCGAAAATCAGTCTGACCAAGTAGTGTGTAACTTTATTGACCGTTACATAACCTGCCAGTTGCCGGACCCTACCACCGATCCCGAGCTTCATAAAATTGTCACCGAAGTTCAACTTCACAGCAGGAAACACTCCAAATTTTGCAAGAAAGGAAATGTGTTGTGTAGATATGGGTTTCCTAAACTACCCATGTCAAGCACCACCATCACCCGTCCACGACCACAACGTCCTGAGGAAGATCAAAATGAAGACCAAAACCACCCAGAGAGAAAGACGGCAAGACAGGATGCTGTTCGAAAAGCAATGAACGAAGCCAGGACTAAACTCAAGCCATTGTGGGATTTGCTAAACGATCCCCAGGCCTCCTTTGACAACTTGTCAGACTTGCTGACCAAATGTAATCTGTCCATGGATGATTACTGTGAATACACCGAGGCACTGTCCACTTCTAACGTGATTTTGCTGAAGCGTGATCCAAAGGAGGCTTGGGTGAATGGATACAACCCAGATTTGCTGAGGGCATGGAACACCAACATGGACATACAGTTCGTTCTTGACTCTTTCAGCTGCATCATGTATATGTTGTCCTACATTTCCAAGCCAGAACATGAAATTAATGATTTCCTGAAGACCGTGATCAAGGGTGTTCGTGAAACCAACGTGAACGAAGAGGACAAAATGAAGCAGATAATGCAGGCCTACTCCAAACACAGGCAAGTGAGTGCTCAGGAGTCTGTGGCACGAACATGCAGCTTACCAATGAAGAAGTGTTCACGAAGTGTTGTGTTTTATACCGACGGATGATGATGCCCTGAAGATGAGTTTGCCCCGTAGTGTCCTACACAGCAAAGATCCTGATTCAGAGGATGTCTGGATGTCAGGTATGATAGACAAATACAGAGCAAGGCCTCAAACACCAGAGTTTGAAAAGATGTGCCTTGCAGAGTTTGTGTCGAATTACCGTGTTGTGTATGGTCGGCAAATTAAAGGAAAGAATGTCCTCCCACTCCTCAACGATATGGGATTCATTCAGAAGAGAACTGTTGGTAAGGCTGCAATTATCAGGTATGCTCGGTTTTCAGAGGAGAAGCAACAGGAGAAGTTTTGCGGAACAATGGTAAAACTTTACGTGCCACATCGTTTCAACGAACAGCTGAAACCTCAACGGTATCCAACGTATCAGGAGTTTTACAAAAATGCATTTGTGGAACTCCCGGCACACCCTGGTCTCCTAATGCCTATCTGTGGCTTAGTTAAAGCACAACAGCAGAAGTTTGAAAAACACAGCAAAAATGTGGACGAAGCATTTGAACAGCTGCAGCGGGAAGGACCATCTGAGAATGCTTGGTCTGCTTTTGCACCTGAAATCGACGTTGATCGCATGGAGTGTGTTGCAGAACAACAAGATGTCGATCCAGAAGAAGATGAACAGGATGATGTTCCGGAATACCAGATTCTTCGTGAAGATGGAGACGGTGTCGTACCACAGATAGAGGCACCACAGATGACTAATGAATTTCTGAGGAAGATGTTTAGGAGTCTTAATGAGACGCAGGCAGCAATTTTTTACACTGTTCGCCAGTGGTGTCAGAAGCATGTGTGGGGTCACAATCCAGAGCAGTTTTTTTACTTTTTGTCAGGCGGTGCTGGTTGTGGGAAATCACATGTCATCAAGTGCATACACTCGGAAGCAACCAAGATTCTGCGACAACTCCCTCGACTCCGGGAAGAAGGGGATCTCTCTGTGCCCACGGTGCTGTTGTCTGTGTTTACTGGAACGGCAGCATTCAACATCTCTGGTAAAACACTGCATTCCCTTTTAAAACTACCAAGGAGTCTGAAGCCACCTTATCAAGGACTTGGGAACGCCCTAGATGAAGTGAGAGCAGGATTACGCGAGGTGGAGATTCTTATCATTGATGAAATATCCATGGTTTCAAAGGACCTGTTTACTTACGTAAACTGGAGATTTCAGCAGATCAAAGGCAGCAAGAAACCTTTTGGAGGAATATCTTGCCTCGTTGTAGGGGATTATTATCAACTGCCACCGCTTGGTAAAGCCAAACCGCTCTGCGTGTATGAAGAGGATGTGGTGGACTTCTGGAAGGACCATTTTCAAATCATCACCCTCACAGAGATCATGCGCCAGAAAGAAGACCTCGCTTTCGCTGAACTTTTGAACCGACTACGAGTGAAGCAGAAGACTGAAGCTCTCAGGGAAGATGATAGAGCTTTGTTATTCCAGGCTGTGAAGAAGCCAGAAGACTGCCCGCGTGATGCTCTGCATATATTCGCTACTAACAAAGAAGTTGACAAGTACAATACCGAGACTGTACAGGCCCTTTTCTCTGACATCATAACAATTGATGCCGAAGATTACAGGAAGGACCCAAAAACATGCTGAACTTGGGGCCACTGAACCTGCATTAACGACGACAGTGGGGCTAGAGCAGCCTTAGTCCCCAGGTTGGCTGGTATGGATGTGTGTTTCGGTGTTGTACCATACGGAACCTGGGGCCACTGAACCTGCATTAACGACGACAGTGGTTGTACCATACGGTAAGTGGGGAGGTTGGATGTTATGGATGTGTTTTGGTGTTGTGCCATACGGTACCTGGGGCCACTGAACCTGCATTAACGACGACAGTGGGGCTAGAGCAGCCTTAGTCCCCAGGTTGGCTGGTATGGATGTGTTTTGGTGTTGTGCCATACGGTACCTGGGGCCACTGAACCTGCATTAACGACGACAGTGGGGCTAGAACAGCCTTAGTCCCCGGGTTGGCTGGTATGGTGTTGTTTTGCTGTTGTGTCATATGGAACCGAGGGCCACTGAACCCGCATTAATGATGACAGTGGAGGCGCTGACAGCCTTGGCCGACAGGTTGGCGCATACAGTCGTGTTGGCATGTACGGTCATGTTGCGGTTAGATTGTGGTGTCTGTGGTCATATAAAGGTGTTATGCCATTGAGCTATCTAGAGAGTACAGCAGCAGGAAGGATGAAGGAGTAGTGTGGCAGCTCCAGGGAGGACACTAGGAAGGCAGCAGCATACAGGACGCAGTGAGGATTAGTGTGGCAGCTCCAGGGAGGACACAGACAGTGAGAGCAAAAGCAGCAGTAAGTCATAAAAGACAGTAAGGTAAAGTGAGAAGTAGTAAGAGACTGTTATGTATTTGATTTTGACCTTAACATAACATTTTTTTAAAATGATTTTGTGTTCAATCTGTACAATGTGTACTGGATGTATTATTTGCAGTCCTCTGCTATTCTAATATTGATATGTGCTCTTCTGTAAAGTTGCAGGAAGATTTTGGAGACAATAGCAGTCCTCTCCAACACTGGATATGAGTGTGCAATATACCATCTAAAGCTAAGTGTTAAAAGATGTCACTTCAGTCACTGTACTACTGCACACGATAACCACATTAAAAGAAATATTGTAATCTAATTTTGATTTTGATGTTTTTCAGGAACCGGCAAGTCAGAATGTCTGAGAAGATCAAGTGTGCTACAATACTGATGATGATGAGCTGGATACCAGCTCATGTGCTAATTTCTTTCAGTAAGTTTTAGTTTACTTTTTTTTTTTTTTTTTTTTTTAGTTTATATGTAAATGTGTATGTAGTGATCCCCTTATTCATTTATTAATTTAATTACCAGAGGACAGGACCAGATGTGTTTGGAGTTGAGGACAATGCTGAAGACTAAAGAAGCAAAGGAAGAAGCACACAGAAGCACAAGCACTGAGGTAAAGTTTGTCAATAATACTGATAAGGTCTAGTGTTTCAGTCCATTTTATCATACAATGTGTTTGTTCAAAGGCATGTGCTTTGATGTGAAAGCTTAGATTTTAAAGTGTATGATGGTTCTCAGGAGTGAGAGAGCAGAAATGTCTCTTGCAAGACATACATCTGACCTTAAAGTTTATGCTCTATAAGTCTTGCAGAATGAAAACAATTCAATTCAATTCACTAACATAATTATATCTGTTATACCTCCTCTACCTCAGGGTGTCCAGCCTGTTTGCCATGTCAGATCCAGCGGCTAGATGGCGGGAGATGCTTCATTATACCCCTGATTGCATTTAATCATTTTATTAATCAATTAATCATCAATTAATTAATTTTAATATATAAATTATCTTATTATCATATAAAATAATTGGTCTCAATTTAATATTTCATATATTAGCTTAAATAAGAATGTTGTTATAATGTGTACGCCATGCCAGAGGAGGATGGGATCCCCCTGATGAGTCTGGTTCCTCTCAAGGTTTTTTATCTCCTTAAGAGTTTTTTCCTTGCCACCGTCGCCACTGGCTGGCTCACTGGGGGTGTTGTGTCAAATCCTGTGTTCCTCTCGGGATCCTGACCAGGGTTTCAAAAACAATAGTTTGAGAGTCGATTAATATTTTTTTTTAATTGATTAAATCATAGAAATTTAAATAAGGCTCCACAATTAATTTGAAATAAAAGTGAAATCATGTTATGGCTTAGTCACTTACGATAAAGCAGTAAGCCCTGTGACGCCATGATTTACAGTGCTTTCAGAACTGCTAAGGGGGGTTGTTAAAAGCCCTTCTGGTTTTCTGAAATCACAGGGCTTATGTGCTTATGCCTTTTATAAATACTTGTGCAGTAATAGACGGAATCATGGACAGTAATTTAATATTTTACAATGGCTTTGAATGCAACATGCACAAGATTCTCTTTGTTATACAATAATTCAAACAGTTTCACCAGTATTCTGCCAAAATAGAAACTTGAAGGATTTCAAACAAAAATTAGTATTGTGTAAAACAAGTTAACAAATTCCCCTAGTAAAATTTTATTGCAACAATAAAGTACGTGAAAGTGAAGAAATTAAAACAAAAATTAGTATTGTGTAAAACAAGTTGATATATAATTTTCTCGTAGTACAATTTTATTATTGCAACAGTAAGGTATTTGTTTTTTATTTTTATAATCTTGTTAATGCAGATATTAGATAATTTTAATATGAAGTTAAAATAATATTTAAATGTGAGCTAGTATGATATTATAGGGTGGGATTTGGCACAACAGGCGTTTTCTAAATCTTTTTATAATAATTTTGTTTGTTATACCTCCTCTAGTTCTTTTTGTATTTATTTTATTTTATTTAGTGGATCATTTGTTTTTTTTTTTATTGTGTATTTTTCAGTGGGTCATGGGGGTATTCCAGAAAGCAAGGTTAACTTACTGTCACATATACACTCAGTTGATTAACCCAAACCTTGCTTAATTGAGGTATGCTGGTTGCAAAAGCTGGTTGCAAAAGCTGGTTGTTGTGGCCTTATTTTCACTGTTTACATATTCTTAATTAAAATATTTAATGTCAGGACTAAGGATTGCAAAAAAATAAATAACCTTATGGTGTCCAGAAATCATTAATTTGAACTGATTGACAAAGAATTGGTGTTTAATGCTCAGCATCAAATCTACAATAGTAGTACTATTAGGCTCGTGATTCTTTACGGGAGTGAATGCACATAAATTTGCCACATAAACCAGCGTTCTCAAATGGGCTGTGGGTATCATGCAAGAGGTTCATTCGAAGTATAGTATGTTTTCCAATTAAAATTGGTGATTGTATATCAAGAGAATAAACATGTTTGTGTACATTATATTTTGTGATTTCACCGGAACAAGTTGAACGTGCTCAAGTGGCGTCTGTCATTGCTAAGCAACCACGAGCTGCGCTCTCCATGACAAAGCAGAAATTTCAAGAAAGGAATACTCGGCATGATTTCAGAAACAACAGGTAAACTTTATTTGACAAACAAATGGTATGAATGCACTGCTAGTGAACAGGAGATTGACTTATTGATAATTTTTATTATGTTCATCTGTGCCGCGAGATGTTTCAAAAAGTGGTGGGGACAAAATCGACCCTCCAAGAAAGCAAATCCAAATATCCACACGATTGCAAATGTGATATTGATTTAATACAAGTTAATTGCTCTCTTTAGAGTTTTTCGTTTTTATCATCATTGTATTTTTTCTATTAAATTTTTTTTATTTAACATTTTTTTTATGTAAATGTATTTATGAAGATAAAATGTGGCCAAAGTCAATTTAGGGGGCAAATATTATCCTTTAATGGAAAAGGTGCAGTGGAAAGGTATGCAGAAGGATGGTCTCAGGAGGTACTCCGCTTTAAAAAGTTTGGGAACCACTGCTCTAATGCATCTGTTTTGCATGGTTTATTGTGTAACAAAATATCAGTAATGAGCAGGGGAGAAATTATACATATGCGTGGCTTTTAATTATAAACTAAACCGATATGCACCGGGACTCTTATTTTGAAATGTGTGTCTTACTATTGGAGGCTGCTCATTCGATTTCAGATTAGGGAGATAAAATACACTCTTACAACAGTCTAAAATATGGTACCATATATACACTGCAACATAAACATTTTCATAAATTATAAACCGCAATTGCTTGGCATAAATGTGGGATATTCATTGATTGTGCACTGCTCTAAAGCGGTCGCTGCCTGTAGAATGTGCTACAGCTCCACCTTTTGACAATGAAACACAGCGTTCATCTTAAATACTGGCGCCAAATCACAGCATCCTCACTCTTCTTCGAGATGGCGGATGACAGAGTACCTCGTGTATGGATTGTTGGCAGTTCAATTATTCGAAGGCTGTATGCTCACATTGGTGAGCAGGGGCTCGACAGGAGCCTTGGCCTTCGCTGCAGGATTAGTTGGGAGGGCAGAGGAGGCAGACTCTGGGAGCAGTTGCTTCCAGTGCTGCGGTCTCTCAGGGCCAAAGCTCCAGCTCCCGACATCTTGATTATTCACCTCGGTGGAAACAGCTTGTGTCGGGAGGGCCGCAACCGCCTGGATTTCCTTCGGGAAATGAAGACGGACCTGGCTGAAGTCTTCAGGATGCTCCCCAGAACCAGGCTTCTTTTTTCGTTCATTCTGCCCCGACTGAATTGGCGAGGGCAGACTGCTAGGTCTGCATACGGCATCGAACGGAGCCGGCGGTGGCTCAACAGTGCGATTGCAGGCTTCTTGGCAGAGAGACAGATGCGCTGCTTTCGTCATTCCAACATCGACCTGTCGCTGCTGTGCAGGGACGGAGTCCACCTGAGTCCAGAGGGGAATGAGCGTTTGCTGAATAACCTAAGAGAAGCTCTACAATTTGCGTATTCATAGATCCACATATAGGTCAGTAAGGCAAAGGGTGTA
The DNA here is from genome assembly GCF_018340385.1 of Cyprinus carpio. Classification (NCBI taxonomy): domain Eukaryota; kingdom Metazoa; phylum Chordata; class Actinopteri; order Cypriniformes; family Cyprinidae; genus Cyprinus; species Cyprinus carpio. The sequence goes on along the minus strand of NW_024879241.1, from coordinate 755,920 downwards.
GAGTTGCATTCAAGCTATTTTAAGGCATGAGAAAATTATTTTCACAAGAAGAAACATTTAAATGTCATTTTGATGATCAAAGATGAGTTTTAAAGGATAACATTTTTGACTACAGGGGATTTTTAAACCTAAAAAGTGTTCCACAATACAAGCATTTTAAATGGTACTTTACACACTGTTAAATTAATTGATGTCAATATTTTTGTCTTCATCTGTTTAAGGCAAACAAAAGCCATTGAATGCAATTTTAAGAATGTTTACATGAGGTAAAAATAAAACATGTTTAATTTATTTACATTGATAGGCCTATGCCGTAATTTAATATAAATTTCAGCTTAACAGATTGTCTGTTCATGGTACAGAAGTTAATTTAAATCTACAGAATTTTCTGTTTTAAAGTTTAATAAAGTGTCAATAAATTGAATAGAAAATGTCCTGGTAATTTTCTGCCAGTATTTTTTTTTTTTAAACAGTGTGGATTATCTTTGCTTATTTTGTTAAATGAATTCTACTACTGTAACCTACTGTTTATACAGCTTGTAGATTAAATTACTATTTTGAAATTCCTGATATTGTTTTAGAAAACAGAATAGGGTAAGTAATAGTCTGGAAACATAAGCATTTTTCCATACTGGGCTTTACTGCTTGACATATTAATGGATCTTGTTTGAAATGTTAGATTAAGTCCAACCCCGGCCAATGAAATCTGTCAAAAATATCTGTTGCCTTGTTCCCAGACCTGTATTAACAGTCTTTATCAGTCAGAAAGTTGACTGTGAAGAGGCAGACAAGGGCAGAATCAGGTGAAGAAGCGATGATGATAAAAATAACCAGGAAAAATCCAACAAGTGTTATTATACCACAAGCAGTAGCAAAGGAAAATTACTGCTTCACAACATGAGCTTTAACTGTGATGATAAAGGGGTCATATGATGTGATTTCAAGTTTTCCTTTCTCTTTGGAGTGTTACAAGCTCTTAGTGAATAAATAAGATCTGTAAAGTTGCAAAGACTAAACTCTCAAATCCAAAGAGATATTCTTTATAAAAGTTAAGACTTGTCCCCGCTCCCCTAAAACACCTCATTCTAATACGCCCCCTCATGTCTACGTCACTATGTGGGAACACCGCCCAGATGTTCACGCAAAGAAAGGCGTAACTTTCATTCTCGTTGTAGTATTATTGTAGCCGCTGCCATGTCGTATAGACGCTTTGCGTTTCACTGTGAACAGTGTTCCCAACTTCTTCAATGGAAAGTAGCTAAACCCCTGCTGAAAAGTCTCTAAATGTCTCTAGATGCCGTCATGCATTAATTAGCATATTCATGAAGTAAGTGCGAAGTATTCTCTTTCCTCCCTGTGCTCACATACTGCATTTTAATGCATCCAAATTCTCAATTCAATAAAACAGTATAATTTTAATTTCTTTTTATTGTATTTTAATTTTTATGTTCATGTTTTTATTTATTGTATTTTATTGTTTCTGTTGTGCGGTAAATTAATTATTATTATAATGATTTAAAAGATGTTAATTATCACTAAATTACTATTATGGATATTGTCTAATGAAATCAAATACACGTAAGATTAAGACAATGGTTGTGCTGTGATTTTGGCTATACTTGCATGTAAAAATAGAGTAAGAAGCAACAGAATATCTTTTTTTAACTGAAAGTGCTGCTCCTCTCTGCGCTCGCTGAACAGAGCAGATGCAGAGAGAGAGGCGTGTGCACAGGGAAAGAGAGACCTCGCGCTCGTGCGGCAGTACCAGAGAGTCTCAGAGACTAGATAAGGTTTGTCCAAGAAAGTCGCTAGATCTGTCGCTAGTCGCTTTTTTGGAAAAAGTCGCTAGGGGGGTCTGAAAAGTCGCTAAGTTGGCAACACTGACTGTGAAAGCGAAATTACTTTGTTTGTCCTTCCAAAAGGGGACGATATCTGCTTCGTCTTGCCTGGAGCTGATCGTGCTGGTCGCTGAGGAAATACATCAACTTTACACTGTGGATCGCTGAATCGGCTCTCACCATGGACGAAGAGGCGTCTAGCCTGGGGTCTCTGTTCACTCAAACCGGCTGTGCTTGGAAAGCCCATCACAATATGTTAAGGGGCGTAACATTTCCGTCACACGCTAGAGGTATTCGGCCAATCACAATGCACCGGATAGCTGGCCAATGACAGCACACCTCACTTTTCAGAGCGATGAGCTTTGTGAAAATCGACACGTTTCAGAAGGCGGGGCATAGAGGAGAAACAATAATGTACAGTATGTGGAAAATAATGTGTGTTTTGAACCTTAAACCGCATAAACATTTCATTACACCAAATACACAACATAATGTTCTTTTTAGCAACATCATATGACCCCTTCAACGGAGACATTCTCTTCTCTCTTACTTAAACTTATATTCATTGAAACCACTCAACCACAAGATCATAACAGAGGAAGGAAAATAATTACAAAATATACAAACACCAAAAATGACAATAAATGCATGAATATGTAAGATAGAAAATAAAACAATGCAAATGTAGGGTTGCTCTCCTGAAGCAATGCACACACACACACACATGCAGGTTGCTACAAAGAATCGTCAGATAGTTCATTGAGGACGCAGCATCGCACCTGAAAGTACCAGATCTGAACATGCCTTATTCGTATGACTGGGTAGAGAAGATAATTGGGTGAAACTCTTCCCACAGGACTGGCAGTGACAGGGCTTCTATCTAGTGTGGACACTCTTATGTCTTTTCAGGTTTCCTAAAATACTGAATCTCTTGTCACAGTGTGAACACTGGTAAGGTTTTTCTCCAGTGTGAACTGCCTGGTGCTGTTTCAGTACATAGAGTGTGAAAAAAGTCTTTCCGCACTCAGAGCAAGTATGATCCTTCACACCGCTGTGTCTTTTCTGGTGTATTTTCAAACCATTCAGATGTCTAAAGCTCTTTGCACACAAAGAACATACGTAAGGCCTCGCCTCTGAATGAGTTTTCAGGTGGTCCTTCAGGTTATCTGGCCTAAAAAACCTTTTAGTGCACTGGTCACAGTTATAAATCCTTTCTCTAGAATGGTGGAGCAGATGTACTTTGAAAACACTTGACTTCCTGAAACTCTTCCCGCACTGTTCACAGGTGTGCAGGTTTTCTCCCGTGTGGATCTTTATGTGATTATTCAGTAGCTGTTTTCGTGTGAAACTCTTCCCGCAGTGATCACACGAGTGCGGCTTCTCTCCAGTGTGGATTCTCATGTGTTGATCAAGGAGGTGTTTTTGTCTGAATCTCTTTCCGCACTGAGTGCATGTGTGTGTTTTTTCTCCAGTGGTTTTACTCCAGGGCTTTTCTCCATCGTGCATTCTCATGTGTGTATTAAGGTTTCCTTTATGTCTGAATTTCCTCCCGCACTGATCACACATGTACGGCATCTCTCCGGTGTGGATCTTCATGTGTTCTTTAAGGTTTCCTTTATTTCTGAACTTCTTCCCGCACTGATCACATGTGTGTGGCTTCTCGTCAGTGTGGACTTTCTTGTGTCTGGCAAGGTTTGCTTTTTGCCTGAAAGTCTTCTCGCACAGATCACATGGGTACAGCTTCATTCCACTTTCAAATTTTATGTGAAGATTAAGACTTTCTTCGCATGTGAAAATCTCTCCACACTGAGGGCAAATGAAACATATCTTGGGTCTTGTTTCCCACGAGGGACCCAAGGATGTTTCATCAGTTTCCATGTCATGATGTTTCTTCCCCGCTTCAAACACTTCTTCCATCTCCTTGATCTCTTCCATCAGGTCTAAAGGAAATTAAAAAAATAATAAATTTAATTTTCTTTAAATCATTAAAAATGCCAAAAAGACCAAATGTAAAGGGAATAAGACGTGAACACTGATACATTAGCAGTAAGTATGATCATTTTGATGGATTCATTTGAACAGTGTACGCTGATCATTCGATTATTATTTTTATAACATTACAGTCAGAAATATCATGTCTTTGCAGTGAGAAGTATTAAATATTTGATGAACTACATTTTACATTCTTCAAGTCAGGGTTGTAAAATGTTCAAAATTTAAGTAACATTAGCTATGTTTCCATCCACCTATTTTTATGCACATTTTGGAATACTGCATTAAAAAAACACTAACTGAAAAACTTTTAGTGCTTCTCTATAGTATTAAGCCTCAAATGTCAACTATACATCCAATTGGTTTGTTCTTTAAATTATTTTTAAAAAAAAAAGGAAAAATATGAATGGTATTATGATGTTATACTAAAACTAATATTAAAATAATGGGGAAAAACCCTTAAGATAACATGTAGAAAGAAAAAACGCATCTTAAGCCTGCAGAATAACATAAGTGGACTCTGAACGATTACGTAGTTGTGGCACACATAATTGTAATCGTGATTAATACTAACACTCTAGCTGTTTAAATTTTAGTTTGTTCCATGTGCTATAAATTTACTTGATTCAGACAATTAGAGGTAGTTTTTCTTAATGTGCTATTAATGTTGTGTGATGTCTGTCCTGTATGTGGTGTAAAATCTATCATGCTGCAGAACAAATTCCCACAAAAAATATATATATAAATATACAGATTAATCACAATTAACGCTACAAAAGAGTCAAGAAGAGCAGTGAGTGATTTTGTCTTTTGTTGTTTGATAAACAATTCATACTCGCCAAAGGTTTAACAGACAGAAGAACTGTCATGTAGAAATATGATTGCATGAGTGTTTGAATCAGGATCACATTGATTAACTGAAATCATGATTTAATCATGAAGTCTGACTCTGAGTCTAGTTCATGACAGTGTTTTTACATCTGATGAGGAATCACCAACCTATTTGTTCTTCGATGACTTCTTGCTTTATCCAGCAGGGTTCTGGTCCATTCATGTTCTCGGTGTCTCTTTATGATCTTCGGCACTCCAGCATTCATTCATTCATCAGTCAGCTGCACACACGACCAGAAATATAGACGCGTTACTGACAGAGTTACCTTCTACACGTACCTGAGTTCACATTTCGTGCATATAAAGCTCTTGACTTTCGATCAAGAGACATTCAGTAACAGTCACTCTCACACACGCGCGCGCACACAGACACACACACGCGAAGACATATTCCTCACATCGAACACACGCGAAGACATCAGTATTCCTCACATCGAACACACGCACACATATAGCAGTGTACCCACGGATGAGCGACTCAAACGCCGCTGTAGCGCGCGTACTTTAGAACTGTATGAGGAAGAGAGCCAGCACTCAGCGCTGACGGAGCGGAGGCGCGCCTGGTGACGTCATCGGCGCGAGACGCAGTGACGCGGAGTCCGGCGCTTTTCTTTGTTTGTCAACGATGACGCTATAAAGGAAATTAATACAATAGTTTTGGATTTTATGTGGAAAAATAGACCGTACAAGTTTAAAAAAAAGAGATGTGCTTGCTACCTCCAGAAGTGAAGGTGCCTTGATTTTTTGCAGTGATTTCTGAAGTGAAAACATTTCAGTGGTCAAAACATCACTCAAATCTCTCTTATCTGTATCTACGAATTTAAAAACGGAGACGGTTTGTTTTGTGTTTTTTTTATTTTATTGTGGGTTCCATACATTAATATCATAATTGTTACAGTGTTTGAGGATCGAACTCACCCAATTTTTTTTTTTTAATACAATTCACCAGAAATCACACTGAAAAATAGGAACTATCGCAAACAGCCTGCGGTGTAAAAAAGAACATCACTAAACATGATTTATAATAAATATAACATACAAGGCTCATTTAAACACGTTTGGAAATTTGTAACATTTAATTTAAAAAAAGATGTCATCCTTCCCAAAACATGAACTGTATTTAAATTCTCGTCACTGATAGTATTTGCACTCAGCCCTTTTCTGCATTCAGCCAATATACTGCTAACAAATATATCAAAATGGACAAAAAATTATGTATATATATATATATATATATATATATATATACTTTTTTTGTATATTATATATATTTACTTTTTATATATATATAATATATATATTTACTTTTTTTATACTTTTTTTGGAGAAAAACAACAACAACAACTTTAGATGCCAGAAATGTGCCTGGTTGAAGTTATAACTGAAGCTGAGGTGTGTGTGCTTGATGCGTGAAAACAGACCTCATTGGTTCTTGCACATCATAAGCACTTTTGAGTTTCGGTTTACCATATTTAATGAGCATGAGATAAAATAAAAATGCAAAAATTAATGCTAAATCAATGAGTACTTCTTAAGTTGAAATAAAATTATAAGGAGTAAAAAGTACAGTATTTTCTTCAGAAATGTAATCAAGTAAAAGCAATCAGTTTAGATGTTACATGAATAAAGTACAAATACCCCCAAAATAATACTAAAGCACAGTAATCCAGTAAAATTACTAGTATTATAAATTAAAGTATTTTACACCCCTGCAAATAGCAAACATCTCAAAACAGTCTGGTATTATAACAAAACTATGGCTTTGCAAAAACACATTAAAATAAAACAATAAATATGATTACATATGATAAATAAAACAACAGATGTTATTTTCTACCTGTATTTAACATTTTCATAACTGTGTGTACATACAACCTTTCAGATTTTATGTTTATAAACATATGCTTCTGGAAATGGATCTTTTCTATCCCTAATCAGGGTTAATGTTTTGCATTTTAGGCTCATGTGCTTTGTGCAAATGTAATTGTGCAAGTGTAACTGATTAGTTTATTATTTTTTATATCATTCATATCAGAGACTTCAGAGTTGTGACGCAGAGTTTTTATATGTTTAATAGGCCTATTGTGTTCAAAACAATCCCGCAAACTACATGTCTTGTTATACACCGCACACAAACAGTATTACTTTGTTTTAATATGTATATAACGCAGTCTCTTTTGATAACTGATGATAATAATGCACTGCTCTCGTCCAAGCTTTTCAAGGCTACAGTAGCGGCTTGCGACCAAGTAATCAGCTCACAGCGCCCTCTGCTGGTGAAAATAATCCCAATGCTTTTATCACCACTCGTTTAGATTATTGTAATGCACTTTACACTGGTATTAGCAAATCACTTATGTCGCGATTACAACTAGTCCAAAATGCAGCTGCTCGTCTTTTAACTGGAACTCGAAAATTTGACCATATCTCACCCATCCTCCAATCCCTCCACTGGCTCCCTGTGCACTTTCGCACTGATTTTAAAATTCTTTTATTTGTTTTTAAATGTCTGCATGGCCTGGCCCCCCAGTACCTGTCAGATCTGCTCGTGCCTTACACCCCCCTTCGTTCGCTCCGGTCAGCTGGCCAGGGCACTGCTGGTCGTCCCCAAGACTAAACGAAAATCCAGAGGTGACCGTGCGTTTGCCGTGGCAGCTCCGAGACTCTGGAATGAGCTGCCTTTGCACATCAGATTGATTGAGTCTCTTCCTGTTTTTAAATCCCATCTTAAGACTTATTTATTTTCTTTGGCTTTTACCTCAGTTTGAGGGTTGACTTTCTAATTTTGTATTATTGTTGCATTTATTGTTATGTTTATCTATTGTTTTATTATTTTTGTTGTGCTTCTGTTGTATGTTATTGTTTATTTATAGACTGTGTTCAGCACTTTGGTCAACACTGTTGTTTTTAAGGTGCTTTATAAATAAAGGTGGATTGGATTGGAATCATATGCTAGTCAGCTGGCTAAATTGATCGGCTTTTCCAGTGTATTCGCGGGTTGTTTTGAACGTGCTGTAAAACGGGGACATTTCCGGGGACAACTACAGTCGGGGACAGGACACCAAAAACCGGGACTGTCCCCGGAAAATGGGACGTCTGGTCACCCTACTTTGCAAACACTGTAAACACTTTTAAAGAAAACTGGCTGAAAAGATGTCTTGCAAATCCAGTGTCACTGTGGGGTTTTTTTTTTTTATCCCAAATAAGATATTTGACCAACTCTGTGGCCTATCTTTCTTACTAAATGTATTTTTTGCCTGGCAGGTTAACTATTTCCTTATCTAACTTCCATCAGCAGTGTCTTCTTTCGTGGAAGTTGTGTTTGTCCATGGTTTCTCCCCCCATAAAGTTCTCCTGTAGAATAATCCTTTATATATAATTGTTAGAAATAAATCTCTTTTCCCCCTAGATGGTTTAATAACAACTTGAACTGTATTCCATCTGTGTTTGACGATTTTGGTAATATTTTAACTTATGAACAATTTATGAATCTCCATAATTTTCCAGTCACACCAAAGGAGTATAATACTTTGATGAGAGCCATCCCAGTAGGTTTAACTCAGTTAAAGAGCCACACAGATTTACCTGTATTACAGTGTATGATGTAGCTGTCCATCAGTGTAAACAATGTGCAAAGTAATTAATCCAAAAAGTACACGGTTTATAAAGTTATTGGCTTCTAAAGTAAGGAGTCGACTCTGAATCGCTGAAACGAGTCGTTATAGATTTCAAATCTTTTGCCCATCTCTTTGTACGTAACGAGAACACTTTGCATAATAATCTCCGCCTACCGTCTTGGGAGAAACAAAACTCTGACCTGCCCCACCCCCCACACAGACGCTCTGGTTAGTAGTTGGTGTGATAGCATCATATCGAGGAGACAGTGTGTTTTTAATTGTAAAGGCAAGTTTGTTTTGTTTGTTCAAAGAATGAAGATCAGAAGAACCAATGGCTAAAATTCATTTTTACCACAATACCAGAGCAGTACAACAAATCCCTTTTGTTGTGTTCACAACATTTCACTGATGACTGCTTTTCTAATCTCGGTGAGTTTAAGGACAATACCAGAGCAGTGTTTGGAATTAATTTTGTGTTCATTTCCAACTTTATTTGGACCAACAAGCATCTCCGAATCACAATCTGTAAGTATGATTATGAAGTTATGTGTTTGTTTTCTCCCGAGCGTCTTATCAGTATGTCGCGCTAGCACTATATGTTAATGCTAACTCATTGTTTACCGTGAAGTTGTGTGCTCAGTTTGGTTATGTACGTGCTTACATGAGTATGAAAATGTTAGTGTGTGTCATCGTTTTTATTACTTGGATGAATGATAAAAGACGTGTAGATATTTAATAAGTAAATCGTCATAAACGAGTGCAAGAAAGCGACATTGCTTTATCAGGTAATTTACCACATACAAAGTTGAAACTTACCACTGAGAAACGTCCTGGTCAATTCGTTGATTTAATTGTGTGGCCGGTTGAACGACTTCGTCTGTTTCCTCTTCAGATTCTGGCTCATATTGATAAGGCAAAATAGATGCCATGGTATTTATGTACTGTAATAATACCCTATCTAAAAACATCCGAAGGTGAGCTATGGGCGTTTCGTTTTACAACACGTACATGGGGGAATAAGACATAATTCACCCCAAACAGATGCTAACGCATTGTTTACCGTGAAGTTGTGTGCGGAACAACCAATCAAAACTATGTCAACAGCTTTGCGCGAACCGTTTGGGGATCTCTGAGAATTGAGGTAATTTTAAAATGATATTTTGACAAAATGACAATGTTTTTTAACCCTGCATGGATGTAAACCTGTTGTACAGGACTTATAAACAGTGATAGGAAGCTTAGAATTTTCATCTTACTGGCTCTCAAGTCACCTTAAATTCAGTAAAGGCAACAGTGTTTATCCGGCTTTATGTTTGGGTGGTATTGGTATTTTAGATCGGAAATGCAATAACAGACATATCCGCAAAATATTTCAGACAGATTACTCCAAGAGGGAAATTCTATTGGGGTTCCTTTATAACAAATATAAACTGGAGAAAGGCTTGGCCCTTGCCAAGTAAATTTTGCATTTCTAATAAGGTTGAGGAGATCCATTATAAAATCCTTCATAAAATTAACCCTGTTAATCTATCTCTAAATATTCTAATGTCGATGAGACTTGCTCGTTTTGTGGTCTTGTGGAGGAAACAGCTGCCCGTTTGTTTTCTGATTGCGGTGTTACCAACAAATCATGGGTTGACTTAAGCACCTGCGTTTCTAACCTTACAAATGTATCCCACACCTTTGTCCTCAAAGATGTTATCTTTTATTATGAGAATCCAAAGCTATTATCTGTTGAATATGTTGATAATTTTCTTATATTGAATGCAAAATTCTTCATTCATAAACAGAAATGGCTTCAGTCTCCTTTGTCTTCCCCCGTTTCTTGTGGAATTGAACTCTCTTGTTTCATCTCTTAGACTTACAAATAACAAAAAGAGTGGTAAGTTTTTGATGTATTATGACAACTTTTCCAAAAGAATGTAAGTTTATTTTTGCACTTTTATGTATCCATAATACTATAATTTGATACGCAAATCCAGAATGTTTGTTTTGATTTTATGAGTGCTTCTTGTTGGAGTGTATTTATGTCTCGCTTCCCTGTTTTTATATGTTTGTGCAAGTTTTGCAATAAATTTTTTTTTAAAAAGTCACACAGAATAAGAATAACGCTGCACATTTCAAGGCACTTCAGTGGACCTGTTTTGTCAATGTAACAAATGTTTTTAATATATCAATAATAAAGTAAGACAGGCTTTTACTAAAGTCTTTATCACTTTATTAAAATTAATCAAAACAAAATGTCAAATGTTTACTTTTCACAAGCCGTCTCGTTCTCATATAGGCTTGTAGTAAGCGGTCTCTTGCTCATTAGGTAACAGAAAAGGTTGGGACTATTATAGGCTTGTAGTAATTTTGTCCATTAGTTTTTTGTGTAACTTATTTAGTACAGTCACAGTTAGAGTCAATGCGGCTCAGTTTTTATACGTATGGTGTGTGCTTGCTCTTTCACGAGCGGCAGAATATGATTTTATGTAGGCCTTTCTGAGTCTACACCATGCTTTTCCAGTGAGGGGGTTAAACCATGGAAATTTGGACTGTTTTTTTTTGATAATAAACTGTTTTTTTTTGTTTTTTTTTTACAGTTTAGTAAAACTTTAATTGAATAATTGAACACAGAACTTCAGCAAACAAATCAAATAAATAAAGGCAAAATCTTAACATTAAGGTTGGCATTCAGAAATATTCAGTATACAATATTCAATATAAATTCAGTCTCCAGTATCACTGAAACGCAGCCAGACACTGCTTCTTTTTCAGGAACAGAAAGGCCAAAAAATCATTTATGGTACTTATTTGCCAAAAGCCCCTTGAATTCTGCCACAATTTAGTAAAGAAAATATGCATGTGTACAGCATAATGAAACTTTTTCATAATTATGACTAGTACGTCATTATATTTGAGACAATGTCTCATAATGATGAGAAACTTTCTCATAATAGTGAGTTTCTCTAAATGAGTTAATATGTCATAAGATTCAGATAAAAACTTTACTTTTTTCACTTTTTTATAATAAGGAGAAACTCTTGTAATAATGACTTTTCACATAATAATGAGAATTGTTCTTGTAATAATGACAATGGGTGTCACAGTTTTGAATAGAGGACCCAAAAGCAGAGGTTATGCAGTACAGTTTATTGTTCAATAACTTCAAACAAGGAGACTGCCGTCAACAGACGCAGATCTGTGAAATAATGACGGACAGATGATAGGGACCGGAATCAGTGCCAGAAGATCAAAGAGCAACAACAGTTCTTCGTCCTCGTGTCCGGTGCAAACAACTCGCAGACGGCAGGTGAGTGATGGTCCACAGACAGAAGGTGAACTGGGCAGAGAACAAAGGTGAATATCCAACTCTTACTCACGTAACAGGAGAGGACGGGACAGGACGGGACAGGACAAGACGAGACGAGGGAATTCTTCTAGAGAATAAATGCTGAAGAGATCGTAATTAAGAAACAGAGCGTAAGCTCAACGTTCAACAATAATCCGACAAAAGACAGAGCAAACAGTGACTAGAAGTAGCCGAGATAATTAGAGAGAAAAGGATCAGGTGAGAAGTAATCAGTGTAAGTGTTGATTCTAAAGGGAAACAGCTGCGAGAGAGGTGAGGAGGAGAAACATGAATGGGAATGATTAGAGTGTGTGCGCAGCGCGAGCGCTGAGATAATAGTAATCAGCTGTATGAGTGTGCACGCGCGTGTGTGAATGAAGGTAAACAAACAGAAGGAAGAGACCGGTTTATGACAATGGGCCTCATTCAAATTCACAAACGCTTCGTAAACGTTCTGTTTATAAAACTACATTTTAAAAGGGTGTATTAAAATAAATATAAAATGTTAAGTACATATTTAAATAATTAACGTCTAGTTCCCACTAGAATAGTTGGCTTGTCTTCTGCAAAAATAGAAAATGATATTTGTAAAATAGAAAAAGACATTTATAAAAAAAACTATTAAGATACTAAAACAGTAAAGTGATTACTATGAGGAAGGGTTTTACTTGAGATTCTGTCAGTTTATATGACTTATTTTTCAGTGTTAATATCGCCCCACCAAGGGTTATGAATGAAAATATCAAAAATGTTACAATTGCCCCCGGTCTCCCCTAATAACTTTTCACATAACAATGACAGTCGTTCTCGTAATAATTACTTACAGTAGTTTCCCATAATACTGAGAGACTTTCTTGTAATGATGACTTTGTCATAATTAAAAACTACAATTATTACTTGCTTCATGCACAAACATGTCATAAACATTTTTTCAAACAAATATCCTAAATCATAAACATCCTAAACATCCTATTTTCACAGGAAACATAGCGTAATGGTCATCAGGCAGTAGCAATAGTAGTAGCAGGAGCAGAGGCTCCTTTAATATGTTAACTATATGATTTAATTACATTCCAGTAGTTCAGATTATAATGAATGATAAGATACTGAGTATCTTTGGTGTAACAGTACTACGGAGCTATAAAAATAAGTAATTGTGGTATGTTGTTGTATCTGTTCTTCATCAAACACTGAGATACGTAGTTTGCACAGATTTTTCAGTGTGGGTGCATAATTCGGACGCTTGTGTAAAAACATTCTTTGTGATTTCACTGCTCCAGATGAGAGTTTCTACAAAAGAAAAAAGTTGTTTTACAGCACAATATTACTATTTATCGATGTGCTACATATGTTAATCTGGATATTCTTGTGTGTCATACAGCATGTACATGTGCCATTTTATTTTAAGGTTTTCATAACCCTTACCACAATTTCTTCATTGTTCACAACTGTATCGACCAAAAGCTGACACGTATGAGGCACTTCAGATGACATTTTCATGTTTTTTGCTTCCATTTCTGCCGCCTTTAAAACAAAAAAAATCATTGTTGTTCACAGCCCAGAACAACACATTTACATTGAAGACATTTTTATAGTGAAGTGAGAAATAAACAGTTTACCACACAAATACCCCACAGTTCACACAGTCTTGCTTCAGTCCAGCCGTATAATATAATATTCTATAAATAATAATTAAACAATAAACAATTCAATTAACTTATTTTTTTAATTACTTTCTTAATCATTTTGGGGCAATGGTTTTTCTCAATTTTTTTAAGTGAAGTCAACTTATCAATTTTTACAGTGTACATACATGCATTTATTTGCATAAACAGATAACTTTGCTTTTAACAGTTTACCAAAAAAATTTTTTTTTCCAATTAATTGTGCATTCCAATAATCTCAGTTAACATGCAGTTGTGTTATTTTGATTAGGTAAAAATAACTATCACAATAAAACAATAAAAACATGATATATGTATTTATGTATGTACTGTTTGTATATATATATATATATATATATATATATATATATATATATATATATATATACTGTATATATATAAATAAATACAGGGGAAATCATACATCATATATATATATATATATATATATATGTGTGTGTGTGTGTGTGTGTGCGTGTGTGTGTGTGCGTGTGGGAGAAACCTCTGCTGTTATACATGTAGTCAAGCATACCTGAAGATCTTGCACACGTGACCTTGTAATGGCGTTTTTTGTGTCCACACAAAATGTACACATCTGTGTTCAAGGCAACGACCTACGCATGAAGTAAACAGAAAATAATTATACTACGTTTTTAACATTCACAATGCAATGTGTCGTTTCTCGTGAGGTAATTACAAAAAAGACTGATTAGTCTGAATAGTCAATTACTTACATTCTGAGTTTCTGCAGCAATTTGAGCAATACGACAGCTCACAGCCTTTAGTAGAAAATTCTTGCTAAGAATATTATAATTTGCAGTTTTATGATGCTTCAAAAGAATTACCTCAATACAATGTCCATGACAATGTCATTCAGCCACATTCCATCGTCTAATGTCGCAAGTGACTCTTTTGTCAATAAAGGCACACCAAAAGACCTCAAAGGAATTTTTATTGCATTTTTAATTTAATCTTTATCCGTCTCTATAGATCTTTCTAGGTCTGTTCATGATGAACTAGGACGTCATAAAAGGCGGAAATCTTTGATCTACCCAGTGCATTTTTACACTAAATTGAAAAACAGGTAGGAGTTACTGATATGTTAAGAAAGACCATTAAATTAATAAAAAGGGATCATTAAATTAATTTAAATTACACTGCGAGTTTCTCTTTATATGTTTGTAGATGATCATGCTACAGTATCTAGCGTTGCATGGGCTTTGAAGAAGCCATGTACTGTCATAGTTATATTGGTATCGTATTATTGAAAAATTACTGTAACCATATGATTTATCATGTCATCTATGCAATTGTAGAGCTTGACTGTACGTCCTGGTTTACACTGGCTGATGCATTTTCAAGGCGTGCACAGATCAGGGACAAAATGCAAAGTAGTTTAGAAGGTGTATTTAAAAAAATAAAAATAAATTACGAACATTACAGAATCCTTATGAAATTAATTCAGTTAAAATATCTAAAATCGTGTGCCACTATTTTCTTAAATTTTAGCAAGTTATTTTAAATACAGCATAGGGTGCACAAGCATAACTTTCTGATGTTTTGACATGGCAGATGATATGTATTTAACTTGTGCTACATTAATCTTGTAATACTGGTTATTGACTATGAGTTTTGCTTATGCAGCACAGGGAGGTGAAGCAGAGGAAAACAAAGCAGAAGAAAGAGAAAGTGAAGAAAAGAAAAATAGAAGGTAAGAAGACATACCTGAGGAACGAAACTATACAGTTCTGGGAAGGCTGTCAGTGCCAGGCACCAAAAGAAAGTACACGGTCACTCAAGATGAACTGAAGAGAAGAGTCATGGCAGAAAACATGTCAAACAACATGATAAGAAGCCTGATTAGGGTTTGTATATTCTCTTAACCTTAAAGCATTTTGCTATACTTGTACAGAACAAAACATTTATAAAACAGTAACATGTTGGTTTACCCAAAGGTTCGTAAAGAGGATCTCCCTCAGGAGCTCAGAGAACAACGGCCAATAAAAGCCAAGACAAAAATAAGCATTGCAAAGTAAGTTGCTTTCTGCATATGGATTGTTTTAAACTTGATTCTTGCTTACAAATCTGTCCATTTATGTTTACAGGAATACACTCTTGTTTTAAAATTGATTATTGATTATTGAAAAGTCCATACATTTGGACCACAAGTTGTAGATGTTGTCATCTCATTTTTAATCAGTCAGTTTAAGTAGAGGTACACTGAGCCAGTGAACACAATTACACATGAATGTTAAATTTTCAGTTAATTGATTTAAATATACAACATATCACTGTTAGAGAACGCATTCAGACAGCAGAGTAATGTTAAATGTTCATGGTTTACTTAGCTTAACTTACAATTAAAGATTGCATTATTTTTTCAGACTTGTTTAAAACAATACATAGTAAAATAAACAAAACCAAAAAACAGCAGTCTCTTTCACTTCATTTCTCATATGCACACTTACATGCAGCAAGTTCATTTTAAATGTATATTTTACATTGTTACAGTGCCTTAGTTGTTTGTTTGTTTTTTTCATATCTACATCTATTCTTTGAATTTAGTTAGTCGTCTTTTGAAAATCTTTCTATACTTTCGTTTCATGTTTTTTGCTCTGTGTGGAATCAATGGTCTTATCTTTCTTGTTACAGCTGTCAATGCCATTCCAGTCACGCTGGCATTTGTTATACTGTCATGCAGGTTTTTAATTTGCTGGCTAATGTGCTGAGGAATGTTCTGCCATTTCTGCACAGTCTCCAGTATTTCATGTAACTTCTGCACTTCAGTTTTAGAGTGGTTTGCTGCAGTGTTCACATTTAACTGCATTGACATGTCTTCTTGCCACAAAGTAGGTACATCTCTTGTTAATATGACATCAAATAAAACACATGCCAGTGAAGGCAAGCACATTTTTCACTGTAAGAGTATGTACAACAGGTACACTGAGTGTTGTTGCAGAAGTGTGGTAAATCCTCTCATTACATAAACTTTTTACATCTACCTCTTTTGTGTCAAAGCACAGAATGGAGTAAAGCTTCTTTGCTTAATTACACTAGCATGTGCGTTTATTTGATCATTCAAAGCAGGAAACTTCTGAGAATCATGTTCACTCAGCAAATCAGTGAGTACAAGGTGTTTACAGCGATGTCCTCTGAGTCCTATTGGGCAGCTACAAAAGCTTTCAGATGGACAAACTTTGTAGGATAGACCAGGGGTTTGTTCTGATGGAACTTCATAAAGGTATGTGTCGTGGGATATAAGATTAATGCTATCCTGCCAACCTTTTCCCACCAATCTAGAGGCTGACTTAAGTATTTCTCCTGACTTCAAAGAGGCATTTTTCATTCTTCCAACTGCCTGCGAATCATGGATGACCTGGAAGTATCCATCTGTCTTCTTGATGAGAATGCTGATAAGATCATCCAGTCTACGGTTCCTAATGCCACCAAAAAACTGATATTTTAAGGCAATGGGAAAATCTAATTAGACAAGCAAAGAAAAACAATACATGTTTTAATATGATTGTGTTTGATTTTTGATATAACTATATTCCAAATGCTTGTGATTCTATTACATTGTTTGCATTAACTCAAAATGAAGTTGCATACGTTTAATTTCAAATATTACCTTTCAACAAGATGGTTTGTATCGGAGTCGGCATGGTTGTAGCACCATCCAAAGTCAGAGCCTGTGTGTCCTATTTCCAGCCAGTGATCCTTGAAGTATGAGCAAAGAGCTGGGAAATCCTCAAACCTCTTGAGGAATTGCTCAGCAGTTGACTTAAAATCTTGAAGCTATAATGAAAAAAAGAATAACAGATTTCATGTTAAATTTAACTAATTTAATATTTGCTTTAAAATAGTTATATAAATAGTAACAGTACAGGTAACACTTTAGTATAGGGAACACATATTCAATATTAACAATGACTTTTCCCTCAATAAACTCCTAATTTACTGCTTATTAATAGTTAGTAAGTTCCTTGTTCAGTTTAGGTATTGGGTAGGATTAAGAATGTAGAATAGAGTCATGCAGAATAAAGCATTAATATGTGCTTTATAAGTACTAATAAAAGGCCAATATTTCAAGTAATATGCATGCTAATAAGCAACTAGTTAAAAGACCCTAAATAAAGTGTTACCACAGTACAATTAAGGAAGCAAAATTGAATTGTTAATTTTACGCACTGTTGCACAAAGCTTCATCTTTCTGATGAAGGAAATTATTTCTGTTCTAACATCAGTATTTGATGGTCCACTGATTCCAGAGTCTGTCTTTGAAAGCCAGCCTGATGTCTTTGAAATCATGTAACTATTTTAGATTTTTCAAATAAATTTTTTAGATTTTTTAAATTTGTATATTTAAAAGAATATATTGATTTGTATGTTAATAGATGAGTAAGATGATTCTGGCTCTGGGAAGACTTTCCGCAAGGCATTTATTTCACACATATCCTTGTCCTTGTCGAAGAAGATGGACGTAGAGGAAATAGAATTTGCATGTAGAATGAGAATGAAAACACACATATACACTACCATTGAAAAGTCTGGGATCAGTAAGAATTTTTTAATGTTTTTAAAAGAAGTCTCTTATGCTCAATAGATCAGGGCTGCATTTATTTGATTAAAAATACAAAGAAAAAAAACAGTAATATTGTAAAATAGTACAACATTTTAAAAATAATTGTTTTCTATTTGAATGTATTTTATAATGTCATTTATTCCTCTGATCAAAGCTGTATTTTCAGCATCATTACTCCAGTCTTCAGTGTCACATGATCTTCAGAAATCATTCTAATATGATGATTTGCTGCTCAAGAAACATTTATTGTTATTATCACTGTTGAAAACATTTGTTTATAATTTTTCTTTCAGGATACTTTGATGAATAGAACGTTAAAAAGAACATCATTTATCTGAAATAGAAAGAAAGCTTTTGTAATATTACACACTACTGTTCAAAAGTTTAGGGTCAGTAAGTTTTTTTTTTCAGGATGCATTAAATTCGTCAAAAAGAGACAGTAAAGACATTTATAATTTTACAAAAGTTACCATTTCAAATAAATGATGATGTTTTGAGCTTTCTATTCATCAAGGAATCCTGAAAAATGTTTTCAACATTGATAATAATCAGAAATGTTTCTTGAGCATCAAATCATCATATTAGTATGATTTCTGAAGATCATGTGACACTGAAGACTGGAGAAATGATGCTGAAAATTCAGCTTTTATCAGATAAATAAATTACAGTTTAACTATATATACAAACTGAAAACAGTCTCTGGTATCTGGGGCCAGAATATACATACCTTGGTGCAGCAGGACACACTCTCCTTAATTGCTGTAACGCTATCTCTAGTGTTGCCTCTTTCTCATTGCTTGTTACTATGAAAGCGACTGGAACTCCATGGCCATAGTCATCTCTTATAGCCAGGGTATAAAGTGGAAAATTATACTGGCTGACGCAATGAGTGGCATCCAAAAATATAACGTTCTTTCCATGTCTGTGTTGATTATATTTCATGTTGGGAGTCTGAAGGATAATTATGAGTTCCTTCTCATGGGAAAATGTAATGGGAAAAAGGATGAAATTGTCATTGTTGTGATTGGTGTGTATTTTGGATGATTTGGCTGAATTATCTTTATCATATTTGTTTAGGTGTATTAGGCATGTGCGTATATTCTCAATGTCCTTTGGTGTGACAAAGTACTGACGGTTGTTCAAGTCGGTGTGTCTGCGAGATCTGGACCATTTGTGGGCTTCCAGTAGAATGATATCTGGCTTGACACCCAATCAAATCCATTCTTCAATTTGTTTGACCAAATCTGTACACACTGTTTGAAAGTGCACATCAACTGTAATATTTTAGTTTTTTCCTCTGTCTTTCTTCACGCAACACTGTTTTCTTAATACAATCCTCCATTTTCCTTTACATTCTGGGGAGGAAAACATTTATTAACACTAGGGTTGTTGCCTAAGGATGAAGCTCTTAGTAACAATTTATAATAAAAACTATCACCAATTAGTATATTCTTAATATAGTGTAACCACCATTATTATTAATTAATGGAACTTCATGATGTTCCCAGGCCAACATTAGACTGCAGATGCTCTACACAATATTTGAATTTCATTCATAACACCCTGGCTCAGCACAATATATTTCATTATTATTATTATTGGTGTTATTATTATTATTACAGTGATTGATTAATGATTGTCATATATTAGATGACCACACCGGACCGGGGCGAAACGATCGTGGGCGCCTTCCTGTCTGATAGGACAGGGGTTCGGCGATTTGCACCTTATATGAGCAGTTTAGCTAATGTTCGCGTTAGTTATGAATCCATGGTGCAACTGAAAATAATACATTATGCTGAGCAGGGATGGACACATTTTAAATAAAATGCACTTACCTTTGTGAAATGAAGGAGACGTCAAAGGGCACAGTTCAAAAAGTGGCGCTCAAGCTGGCAGATGTCACGTGAGTAATCTGATTGTGTAACAATATAAAAACTCCATAATCACAGGAAGAAGGAGGCGGGAACCGGCGGACACTCAAATAAAACTTTAATAACCAAATAAACACAAAACAGCGCGACAGCCCCTCACGGTCGACTGCCGTGCACAAACAAAAACCAAACATAAACTAAAGCCCAGGCCTGGGGTGTATTCCAGAAAGCAGGGTTAACTTACCGGGAACTAAACCCTGAACTCTCGGTTGATTAACCCCAAACCTTGCTTACTCGAGGTATGTGGTTCCAAAAATGCGTCCGGGAGTAAGTTCATTCAACTCAGAGTATGTTCCTGGTTAAGACTCAAGACATTCTCAACAGAGCGACGAATCGACGAGTCACTATGGAAACGGACGCTAAGAAAAAGCGCGCCAAGCTGTTTCTATCTTCTTCTTTTGTTCATTAGTTGTTTACATGCTTAGTGCATATCGCCACCTAATTGATGACCGTGATTTTTTTTCCATGTAATCTTTTAATCCTTGAGAATATGAATTATATTTTTTGTTTTATGCTAATTATATATTAAGTCATATCAGATATGTATTTTGATTTAGAATTTAGACATTATAGAAAATCCATGTGTGAGATAATATAACATGTAATAAATGAAATAAATAAATATTTATAAGTTAAACATTACCTTGTCATAGTGTTTTATAATTTATACAGATAACTCATATATGGCAATAAAAGAAATAATCATATTAGAATAATGTTACCTTATTTATTACTTATATTAGTGCTTCCTCATTAACATATCAAAAAAAAAAAAAAAAAAAATATGTATATATATATATATATATATATATATATATATGTATAATAAGCTATATTACATATTGTAATATTATATAATGCTGTGTGCTATCTGTCACACCCACTGAAGGTTCGCTGAAGTGAACTAACCCTGGAACAGAAGCTGCTCCGGAGCAGGTTAAGTTCAGAGAGTGAGTTGCTATGACTACTAACATACCCTGAAAGTTACCTCCATTTTTGGAACCGAAAGTTGAGGTTATCCACTTACTTACTCTTAAACATACCCGGGTATGTCACATAACCTGCTTTCTGGAATACCCCCCAGGTCCTCTCTCGTCCTTCACTGTCATCGCTCCTCTTTTATATCCTCCCGATCTCCTCCGTGGGACTCGAGACCGGTGAGTGGAGCAGGTGTCGCTCATTTCCCAATCACTCCACCGGCCTCGCTCCGTTCCCACGGCTCTCGGCCTCACCCCACATATATATATATTATATCAACCCAACGTATTTACTGTGTAGCCTATATATTCAGTCAGTAGCAAATAATTGGCTTTACCATTTAGATATTTCTGCTACATCCATTGCATCATCACGATAAAATGGCATTTTACCTTATATCGTTAGAATGTGGCGCTAACAAGACAAGTTTGATCATTAGTAGCCAGCTTTTTCTCAAAATCACCCAAGCGCACCGATGTCCTTGATAAAGTAGTTGCCCATAGACTACCAACATCAAGCAGAGTCAGATGAACTTCCACAGCCGTGCCATCAATTCAGTGTCTGAGCACAGAGAGGACCTCTGTTTTCAAACTATGAGAGACTCAGGTGACTTTGACCCTGTTACCGTCAGAGAGGCAGGAGCCTTTGGATTTTAAGTTTTTTCTGCAACTTATCCACAACATCATGCCACATGTGGACCTCCTCTATGCCAAACTCCAGGAGAAGGACATAGATTCAGTCCACATCAGGGGAGCATCCAGCAGTTCCAGCAGGACATACAGAAGATCAGGTAGCAAACTGTACGTTTTCTTTTTCAGTTACAGAAATTCTCTCCATTCCCTGGTTGACCAAAGAGGTGGCGGTCACTCAGTCCAGAGGTCCATGAACAGATTGCAGCAGAGTTTTTATTGCAGTCAAAATAAACCTTCACCAACAAGTTAAACTGCATTGTCTATTTATCTTCTATGGGTACTTGCAAATGTCTTTGATTTTAAAATTGCTTAAGTATTGTAGCAAAGAGTAGATCCTTAAGATAAAGAAACATTTAAATTATATAAGTGAATATAAATAATAATAATAATTTGCCCATTGGTTTTAATAACTTTACTATGAGATGATTACTATTCCATGTTTGTGGGATCGATGTGAGGAGCAATAATATTGTGGTCACCAAAAACAATTACCCACAGAAGGTAAATGAAACAACGCAGTTTAACTTGTTATGAACATGAACATGTTTATGAAGTTTTGAGAAATTATGGATTCAAACACTAAAACACTGGTCTCCCTTTATAACGTACACTGGTAATTTTAAATGCAGCAGTTGAAACTGACATGATGTCATCACTACATAATTTTAGTTTTTACTCAGACACACACTGGAAAGGTTCTCCTTCACAGACCACCTCATTAGAGCCACTGTGCTGCAAGCAGACAGGTTTGAACAGGACACAATGGAGTTTCCTGAAGATGCACTGAGCAGGACTTTGAAGGTCTATCCAGTGCTCGACGGGAGTAAGCTGAAGACAGAGCTTAGTTTCATCTACTGCAAGAAAGAGTTCGGAGCCTGTTGTGGTGCTTTAGACCTACTCCAGCTGTTTATGGAGAACAGTCTTGAGGAAGTCTTTTCAGAGACTGTCACTCTCCTAAAGATTCTTGTAACAACACCCATGACCATGAGAGGTGCTTCTTAACCTTGAAAAGAATTAAAACTTTTCTGAGAAATAGCAGGACCCAAGAGAGGCTGAATGCATTGTTGTAAATAGAAGAGTTTTTTTTATTTTTTTACTAAGCAGTAATGATACATCCTCACCTGATTAATGGTTTTCACATTCCTGCATTATTAACAGTTTGATTTTTTTTTTTTTATTGTTAGTGTTAATGTTCATTTTCACATTGTTGATTTATTAACAGTTTGATTTTCAGCTGTTTGCGTTAGTACACTTTATAGTGTTTTTGTTTTTAGTACACTTCACCGAACCCCACACTAGAAAAGAATCAACCCAGTTAAACTTGAGATTTGCTTCCTGTAACATGAAAACAGATGTATAAAACTGAACTGAACAATAATCTTTTTCTACTTTTAGTAAACATTTTCAAAAGTTAACAAAAAAAGCCTGCCTTTGATGCATCAATTTTCCACACGTTTCTTTAGTATGCAAACACACAGTTGAGGCAATAAATAATCTGCTGTTTGCATACGTACATGCCAATATACATAAGATATCCTTCATTTATTGAATTGACATGTGATGTTTTGTTTGATTAAGTTGAGTTTCAAAACATTACAATATCTTTAAGTTATCAAACCTAAAACACACTACAAAGAAAAATATTAAGATATAAGATAGATATTTCATTAATTTCATACACAAGTAGCTGCATTTATTTGATCAAACATACAGAAAAAAACTAATATTCAGCAAGGATGTGTTAAATAGATTAAAATTGATAGTAAAAACTAATATTGTTATGAAATATTTGTATCAAAAATCCTGAAAAAAGTGTCACATGTTATAAAATAAACATTAAGCACTGTTTCTAACATTGATGAAATTAATTTGGCTGTACTGCTCAGGCTACTTGCAAAATAGTAAAACCAACATGACAAAGAATCGTGATAAAATCGTTGTAATGACCATATATATACAGCAGAGGTCCACAGAGATCCAGTCATTGTTCTGGAAGTGACCAACTGATCCTCTCACAACTTTTCTGATACATATTTTGTTAAAAATATATTGAGACATTATAAAACACATAATAAAATGCACAGTTTTCTCAAGTTTAGAATTTATTTCTGTTGTTTGAGGTATTTTGAAGTGCCTGCTTTTGCAGTAATGCCGTTTAAATGTGCAGAAATGCCACAACAAATTATCAATAAAAGCTGATTGAAGGCACATATTTGTTTCAATCTACAAAGATTGAAAGATTTATTTTGATTGAATTTTATTTTAATTAAATGTAAATAAAAAAAAAACCTGAGATTGGAAGATTTAATTTATTTAATTGTGAGTTGATTGAAGGCAAAAATTTAAAGATACATGGAGTGTGTACACTTTCTGTATTAAAACAGGTTTATGAGGACACAAATGTGTATAATGATTGCCTGGTTTACTGTAAGAGAGAGTGTGTACTTGTATTCATGGTTTATGAGGACACAAATGTGTATAATGACATGGGTACTACAACGTAATTGGTTTGGGTTTTTGTGTGGACGTTTTCAGATCTATGCAGGATTTATTGATTTTATTTACCAATTTCTATAAAAATGCTCTCTGTTGCAGTCACACCTGTGTATTTTTTAATAAATCATTAAAACGGAGGAAGGTTCCAGCATGTTTCAAGTATTCTGTTATTATACCTGTTCTCAAACAAGTCTGCATCTCAAGTCTAAACGACTACAGACCAGTCGATTTAACCTCAGTGGTAATGAAATGTTTTGAGAGGCTGGTATAACTTCATCTGAAGGTCATCACTGGCTCTCTGCTGGATTCATTTCAGTTTGCATACAGGCCTAATAGGTCAGTGGAAGACGCGCTGAATATGGGACTGTATTTTATTTTGAAGCATTTAGATACAACAAGGTCTTATGCACATATTCTTTTTGTAGATTTTAGTACAGCTTTCAATACTATTACACCAGACATTCTTCGTTTCAGACTAAGAAAGCTTTCTGTGCCAAGTAATATTGGCAGCTGGATTATAAATTTTCCCACTGACAGAATGCAGCAAATAAAACTAGGGGTATTTACATCTAGAACGAGCACCCTATGAATTGAGGGGTCAAGGGTGAGTGCTTTGCCTGCTGTTATTTTCTTTTTATACGAATGACTGTACTTCCTCAGATTCTACGGTCAAGCCTTTCAAATTTGCTGATGACACTGTAATCATTGGCCTTATTCATGATGGAGATGAGTCAGCATACAGACAGCAGGTGGATCAGACTCTCACGGTGCAGTCATAATAACTTGCATTTACACATTTAAATTTTTTATTTTACGAAGAATTCTACCTGCTTTGCTCCATTTAAAATCAATGGTTGTACAGTACACAGCACTGATTATTATAAGTTCCTTGGCACTACATCTGTAGTGATCTGAAGTGGGAGAACAATGTTATGTGTATGGTTAAGAAATCACAGTGGAGGATGTACTTCCTCCGTCAGTTTAAAAAAGTACAATCTGTCTAGTGCAACTATATGCAAATTCTATACGGCTATGATTGAATCGGTCCTGTGTTCTTCGTTTACTGCTTGGTACAGCTCTGCTACTCAGCGGGATAAGTTTAGGCTTCAGAGAGTACTGAGAACGCATTAATGCGACTGATTTACCCTCCCTTCAAGATTTGTACTTGACACAGGTTAAGAAACGGGCTCTGAGGATTGTCCATGATGCATCCTGCATTAAGTCTTTTCAGACTTTTACCTTCTGGAAGGCGTTATAGTCTGGTTAAAACAAGAACTACCAGATTTCAGAATGGCTTTTTTCCAGTAGCCACAGAGATTCTAAATTCTATCATGTAAATTATTTATATAATTTTTTTTCTTCTTCTTTTCTTTGTTCTCTCTTGTGTAATATTGTAGTTTGTTTTTTGTGTGAGTGTGGAATGCCTCATACCAACAGAATATTAATTGTATGTTATGCATACTTGGCCAATAAACGTTGATTATATGTACTGTGTTTATGCCAGTGCTTGTGAGTGAGCGTGTCTTTTCTATATTGCATTTGTGCTCTAGTACCAGGCCTTCATTTCTGTGTTGTGTGGAAATTTTCAGATTTAATTTCCGGATGTATTTATTTTTTTGACAAATTAAAATTATATATATATATATATATATATATATATATATATACACACACACACACACACACACACACACACACACACACATATATGTATATAGATAGATAGATATTTTTATTCATTTTTCTCCATTTCAATCACTATAACCAATATATATATATATGTGTATTCTTAAAACAAATACAACTGATTTCAATAACTTTTAACTTTCTTTATACGAGGAGCATGGGAGTGTTCGGGGTTAACTAAGATATTCTGTCTTAAAGTGGCCATTGTGAGATTCTTAGAACATCCTGTGCCAAAGAAAAAAAACATGCTGTGCTGTGTCTGCTGTACTTCCTGTATTTTAGGATTTAGACAGATGTAGACATTACTCAATGATCATGAGACAAACAACTGCCTTTTTAGGATAACTCTGCTAATGCTGCATTTCTTTATTGCACAATATTTCACTTCTGCTTTGCTGTATATACACACTACCTAGTCAATCAAGTTTGAACTCTGAATGAACTGTAACATTCCATGTCCATCTCATTCGCATTCGCATTCTTTATCTTTGGTTAAATTAATTCATTTTACTTGCAGCAGCTATGCTAATTATGTCTCTATTTGTTTCTCTGTTTGTGCTGGATTTACATCCCGTGGTAACTAGGATTTACACAAGCTCCAGTCTGGATCCAGAACACCTGAGAAGAGATGATGCCAACCCCCTCAGAGGACCTCAGATGATGCTAACCCTGAAACAACATACAGAACTAACAAATATTGCTACAAGTGTGATTGCATCATATAATAATTGTGTTAGTTGTCACAGACACGCCAGGCTCCAACCCCATCCAATCACAGCGCACTCCCTCACCTGAGTATTGATCACACACACCTGCCCCTCGTCAGCACCATCATCCACCAACACTTAAAAGACAACTCACACACACACAGTCACTGTCCGGTCTCGTTCGCAACTAGGAATACCTATCTGCCGACTTCAAGGACTTCCATTGCTATACTTACCTGTCTCCAGTGATTCCCAGTTACCTCCTGTGTCTTTCGTGAGTGTGTGTGTGTGTCTTCAGCCCTCAACGTCTCCACTCTTCTGCTACTTCCAGGACCTTCACCTTACCTCATCTCAAGGACAGTATTCAGTTTACTCACTCTCTGCAATCACCGAATTACCTCTGTTTCTCATCCCATCTCTGCTTATGTCAATAAATACCACCTTACCTGTGATCTTCTGTCTCCGACCCATCTGTACTGTAACATTAGTAGTGTTGTCTTGTATTAATTTTTCTGAAAATGTCTGCCATATGCACATAAACTGACAGTGCCCACTGATAAGCCACTACTAAATATTGTAGAAACTTAATTTTCTAAAAGTTGCTTTGCAATGATTTGTATCGTAAAAAGCACAATACAAATAAACTTGAACTGAAATTCATAAGTCTGCTGGGTACATGTGTCCTCTGCTCAATAGCCCAACCAGAACCAGATTTTTGATCTCTGCAAATATTAGAATATTATTTATTCTATCACCCATTCATTTTCAATGTGGGGTCATATCATTCTTTAGACTTTTATGTGCTTTTGAGTAACTGAAAGTCTGCCACATTTATTAAAATACCAAAGGCAAGTAACCGAAAGTCAAAAAAGTATACTTTATTGTATTTGTAATATATTCCCTGTTTTAATAGCACATTGCAAATATACTAACAAAAATTTTACTATACTATGTACTATATATCTTTAAATATATAAAAAGTATATTAGCAACATGCTTTTTGCCTATTTTCAAAATACAACTTTTAACACACTTTAAAACAATTGTAATTTAGTATATTTTCTAAAAATACATTTTACAAAAAATATACTTGAATTTAAAGTTCTGTTCATTTTTATATGCATATTTATTTGCACTTAAATATATTTTATGAATATTTTTTAATTGTGTGCTGAAAATGACCATTGTAACAATGCATTGAAAGTATACTTTCAAAGTACATTATTAAATAACCTGAAGTTGTAGTATTCTTTAAGTAAAATTTTGGAGTCATTTTTAAGCGTACTTCATGCTTGCAATTCACTTAATTACTGTTTTGAGAAAGTAATAAAACATATGATAAATGCATTGAAAGCCCATTTCAAAAATTTTTAAATAAAGTGTATCCATTGCATAAAAGGCTACCCTTGTAATTGTGATTTAAGTATTTTAATAAAAAAGGCTACCCTTGTAATTGTGATTTAAGTATTTTAATAAATTAATACAGTCACAGAGAGGTCCAATGTATAATCAGCAATGTCACAGTACAGCCACATAAACACTGTCTATATTGCATGGCCAAAAAATTAATTTCACACACACTGCTATAACACATTATATCATAATCAGTGTTCAAAAACTTTATCATTATTACATTTAGGGAGTAATAAAATAACAATTGGCATTGATATCTGTAAAGCTGCAGAAGTAGTTCCCAGGAATCAGTTTTTAGTCTCTTTCAATGTTGTTTGGAAGTGGAATGACATACAGTTTGTCCTAAGTCCTAATCATTACACATTTACGTTGGAGTGATTGAGGAGGGACAGCAAACACATTATTGGTGTGACACTTCATATATAAATGTTGAAGATATATTTAGCTGAACATCTCTATACAACTTCCTCCACTCTTGGCAAGCTCTTTAACTAACTTTCATGTGTCAAACACAACTATGCTTTTTTTTGCATTAATTTTTGGCCATATGACAGAGATCTGATATTGTATTTGTTGTATTTCTGTTTTGCATAAAACTGAAGAATAGCCAGTACATCCTATACTGTATTCTAAAATGATCTGATATTAAGTTTTGCATGGATTTTATTGAAAAGAGCTTAGGCTCATGTAACCAGAAGTTTTAAGATATATGAATATGTTTTTAAGTTTTTCTTGCCTCATGGGTTTACATTATCTTAAGAAGCAAAGCAATTCAACATTAGTTTCCGTGTGTGTCTGTGAAACATAGAGGTACCATCCTAGTAGTTCTGTGCACGCATGAACACCAAAAATCATGGGTGCGGGAAATAATGATCAGAAATTCAGTGGGAGCGGGTTTAAGAAATCAGTCCCTCCAGCACTCTAATACAAAAACGCACAGGCGACTGCAGAAAGCAAAAGCTGAATTCCCGATATTTTGGGTGTTTCAGAAATCCTGGCCAGACACATTTTAGGTCCAAAAAGAGGAAATGTCTGGGAAAAAGAGGAAATATGGTCTCTCCAGCATCTCTTATCTCCAGGGTCTTCTGTCTGAAAAGGCCTTTGGCTACGAATAATGTGTGGTATGGTCTCTCCAGCATCTCTTATATCCAGGGTCTTCTGTCTGAAAATGATTTTGTATATGAGTGTGGAACAGGTGACAGAAATCCTGATCAACTGATATTTTTTTTTTTCTTTTTTTTGTTGATGATGATTTTGTTATTCCCTTAAAGGGGTCATGACACGAGAAATCAAATTTGCCTTGATCTTTCTGATCAGGAGCTTTTGCAGTGGACAGTTAAACATCCTGCAAGTTTCATAGCTTAAAATGTCCTCCTCGTTATAAATAAGAGATGTCACAATACCAAATATTTAGTAGTCAGCACCGATACCACCTACAGTAGACGATACTCAATACCACAGGGAAAAAAATAACAATAAGACGTAAACATTAACTTCTTTATTGAACATTACAAAAACACAACATTAGTGGCACTTCAAATAATACACACACACACAAACTTAAAAGTGCCACCGGTATACTTTAGGTTGTTAGTTTTTGACTGTTAATTAACAAATTACACTTTAAATGTAAGTATTGGATTTCAACTTGAATATTGTAATGAAAAAATATTACAAAATATATCTTACCAAAATGTGATTTTATGTTGCTTATTGTATTATTGAATATGTACATAAATGGACCATGGTGAACATATTTAAACAGGTTTTCAACCCCGTTTAGGTTTATGCAGCTAAATATAAGAAGTTCACTTACAAACGTTACTGCCGCTCGTCAACGGCTGCTGTCGCAGTTCCTAGGCAACAAGAACAGTCCTCCGTAGGCTAGACTGGTCTGAGTGTTTCGGAAGCAGCCTTGATAGCAACTGTTTGTTAATATTCTAGCAATAAACTGCTTCATCTGCTAAATAGCAAAGTGGTGGAGTGTAATGAAACACATTCCCTAAATATTCACGTACAAATGAGAAGTAGGCTACTGATTTTTTATTTTTTTTTCCACAGGACAGCTACAATACAAAAACACTGTCCTTTACAATGTCATGCACTGTTGTACATTAAACTGCGCAACACTAGGCCTATATAAAGTCTTTTAAATGTAACATCCTTGAACATATTCAGAAGTAAAATGCAACAGTAGTGCAGCAGTAATATTAATGCAAGACCATCATATATGAAGTTTTTTTCTGCAGAATACAGGCTACTTTTACTCTTCATACCTTAAGTACATTACAGTACGAAGGATAACACTTTTACTTAAGGTTTTAAATGCATGCATTTTTTCCTCAAAGCGCTAATAGAAGTTACTGAAAATACTTAAATAAACAAATATTTCTTCCACTAATTACTTTGTCATAGCGCTACACATTTAGTCCTTTCCTCATTTCCTTTAAATCAGACCAGACCCTTGTACTGCAGGATAAACCTGAACCTTACTGCTGGACAGTGGAAATATGCACTCAAATACTCTGGAGACTATCCCAGATGATGTCCCGCTGGCAGAGGTGTACCAGGCTCTCTATGGCAGCCCGTCCAGGTCCAGCAGCACCACCAGCAGCTCACTGTTCAGCTGAATGAAAGTGAACATACAAATGTTTTTTTGTCTTTCTTTCTTTTTCCAATCTGTCATATGTATTGTTAATAAAATTTTGATGTTGTTTTTCTGATGTTGAATTTAAGTTATTTTGTAATAAGTTGCAAATAAAAGTACTTTAAGTATAGAACAATTTATTTTCATTTGCAAATGTTATTCAGAGGCAAAAAAATGTATAGAAGAATTTCTGTCATTTACAAATTATAACCTGCTTTGCAAAAATTAACAACTACTACTTGTCTTTTATTTAATTAAATTATAAAGTTTAAACTGAAACAATGCACAGAAATTACTTTGATTCATTTACAAATATCTTAAATGACAAAAGTAATAAACAACTTTTTATTAAACACCTTCATTTCTTATCCTGATCCTGGATAATCTTATTCCTGGATCATCAAGTTTGCCTAAAACATTTGTGGACATATTTTGCAACAAAATAAATAAATACATAATGAAATTAAACTAAAAAAATGAAATTAAATAAAAATACAAGTGAAAGACTGATTATTAAGTAGCCTTATAGGCCTACTTGTCTTATTGTTGTGGGCATTATATATGGGTGAGGGCTAATCAGGACAAATGAATCTGATCACATTTTTTAACATTTGTTTCACTAGCTATTTGAGTAAAGTAAAACAAAATATTTACATTTCTAAGTTCATTCGTTGGCTGCCACAGTTCCATCAACCGCTATTTTGTTTGAATAAAAGTCCCATCACCACCGGTGCGCTATGAATTCTGGGATAGGATAGGCTGCGAAGGATCCATTGGATGTATCCTTCATTTGCCGGTGTAATGAGAAATCAGGTCCCCCCTCGAAATCGGGTCCGCTATGACCCCGAGTGATCTTATTGGCTCAACGAACTTTTAATGGGTATTATTTTTAGTGCCTGATTACAATTCCTGCAAAATTGGGCTTTGATTTATGTTGTTTGAACTTTGTTATAATGACCATTAATATCTTTTAAATTACATGTTTCATACAATAGTATATATCCGAAGATATGGGTTGTGAAATCAAATTCCTGCAATTTTATTTTTACAGATTACATTCTGTATGTTGCTTTTACAAAATTATTTTAGCTTGAAAAAACAAGCTACCGCAGCTCTGATTAGCCATACAACAAGCTATAAGGCATTTAAAACAGCTACTGTCTTGGTCCTAAGTGGACCAAATTTCGAGGGGGGACTCGATTTCTCATGACCTCCATGATACTCCATAGGATGTATCCTTTAGTTGCCGGAGAAATGGAAGGCGCATTTGAAGTTGCGTTCGAATTGGGGCAGCCTTCGTCGCGCTGCAGTGACGCAATCAGACTTGAAATGCAGCCTCTGTAGGATGCGGTCTTTGAATTGGGACAGCCTTCGTCGCGCTGCCGTGAAAAAAATTTGCTTCCGGCTTCGCTACCGTTTGGACGTTCTATCTTAATGCTCTGCGCTTTGCTTCTTATTTCTGTACTTTTTTTTTTATTACTGTACTCTGATTTTTCTAAGATTTTTACTTCAGCAGATAAGCACAGTGCTCAAACAACAGATTTTTGGCACAAACACTAAAACAAAAACTTTGGGACTGGAATAATACTACAAAAAGAAGACTTTGAAGAGAGAGAAGAGAGAGAAAATGCCTCCTGTTGGATCTACTTGTTGCATGAACTGCTGCAAACTTCTACAAAGGATTGTGGTTCTTGAAACAAAGTTACTTACTGGATTTCCAAAACAGGCGAAACACTCAGCAGACCGTCGTCATGGACCCTCTCAGAATACAGCCGGTGAGTCCCATGAATCTTCTGAATCTCAACAGTTTATACCAAGTGTAGAGGAACAAGCCGAAACTGATCGCCACACTAATCGATGGCACAAACAGGGAGCGAGACCCAAAGGAACCACGAGACATCAGATTGTCACGAGTTTCTCGTATTGCTGCCATAGCATCCTCTACCCCAGATTCGCCTATGACAAGGCTTGTGAATACTGGTATTCTACCACCCCCTATACATCTTGAGAACAGATTTGAAGTATTAATGAATTGCGGGTGAGGAATCCCCCCCAAATGTGATTAAACATGGATCGGATCGGCCAGCAGCTAACACCGCTACTAACAGGCGCTCAAGGTCGAGCAGACAGCGGCATTCAGCTCAAAGCGCAGCTGAGCCCAGGACTCTGATAGTTGGTGACTCTATTATCAGAAACATCAGTAGCAGGACTACAACAACATGCTGCCTTCCTCAAGCAACGGTCTCTGATGTGAACAAGGAACTTCAGAAAATTCTGATGAAGCACAAGACTGCAAATCGAATCATCATCCATGTGGGGAAGAATGATATTCGGAAAGAGCAGTCAAGAACTCCTTAAGAAGGACTTCAGTGAACTCTTTAAAACACTTCGAAGACTCAAAGTTCAGTCGTTCATCAGTGGACCACTCCCAGCAAGGGGAACAAATATGGCCCCACTTTTCTGGGGCCTTACCGGACACATTATCCCTCTCTCCAGCATTTCTACTTCTGTGCTTCTCACAGAAAATGGAGGAATTGGTGTATGCTGGGACTACACTCTCCCACTCATTCGCTGCAAGCCCGCAGATATCAACAAAAAAACGACGGGCCCCCCACCACCAAAGCCTGTGGGCCCTGCTCCTGTGAGAGCTCTCCGACCGCTGCCACCACGGCAGGGCCAAAACCCTCAATCTGCTGTAGGTGAACTAAAAACAACTGATAGCAGCTCTCAGTGATATGTGTCGTGTCCCTGCTATAATAGCAGCAACATTCACAAATGTTTACAGAACAAGCGCGGGAACCCAGTGTGCCTGTAGCTTTCTCTATTTCTGTTTTATCACATGATAGAAAGTCTAAGGCCTTCTCAAGCCGAAGGGCAAACTCATCTAATCTGCGCCCTTTTATGCATCAAACTAAGATCAATGTAAAGACACAAAGCACTACCATCAAGTTAGCATTTTTAAACATTCGCTCACTAAAGAATAAATCATTTCTAATCAATGACTTTATAACCACAAACAATCTGGATTTTATGTTTCTTAACAAAACATGGCTAGAACGAACATCTGCACGTGGCAACAGTCCTCAATGAAGCATCCCCTCCTAACTTTACTCTCATAAGTGTGTGCAGGACTGTTAGGAGAGGTGGAGGTGTAGCTGCTCTATTTAAAGATGTCTATCAATGCAAGTGTCATTTGTTCAGTACTTGTCTTTTGAATATCTAGGGATTGTGCTGAAAGGTGCTCCACGCATTCTGTTTATCATTATATTTACAGGCCCTCCAAAATACTCTCCAGCCTTTGTTGAAGAGGTCACAGAAATGTTATCAATGATTTCCTCAGAGTTTGACTGTTTTGCTATTGCAGGGGATTTTAATAGTTCACCATAGATAATGGAGGAAACCCAAAACAAAACTACAAAAGAAATGATAAGTGTTTCACTAACCACTTTTTGACCTGATTAGCATGTGCATGGACCCACACACAAAGGTGGACACACTCTAGATTTAATCATCAGTAGGGGTCTAAACATTTCATCCAATGTTATTAAGGACGTAGCACTATCTGATCACTTCTGTATTTTCTTTGATATATTGATCTTTACTACCACTGAATCTAGATCTGTCTCTGTCAGGAGATCCATTAACGAGAACACTAGTGTGCTGTTTATGGAGTCTATATCTTTAACACCAATCATTTCTGCAGACTCTGTTGATATTCTCCTTGATTCCTTTAACTCAAAAGTTAAGGATGTTAGTGATGATATGCTCCAATAATAGTCAGTAAGAAAACAAACAGAACAGAAATCAGTTTGAAGAAGATCAACAGCAATTCAGGACTATGAAAAAGACCCAATGCAGAAGAAGAAAGCCTGAGGGATTTTTGTGGCGGGAAAGACAAACAAAACTTGAAATTCACTATCGGCAATCTATAAAGTCAAGTCAAAGTCAAGGTCAATGTAGTCTGCTTTATTGTCAATTCTTGCACATTGTACAGTACATACATACAGAGAATCGAAATTGCGTTAATCTCAGGGACCCCCGGTGCATACAGATAAAACACTAACAGTAGAGACATTAATATACATATAACACTCTAACAGGTAGAGCCTTTTAAAAATCTAGATCAATATAAAATATAAGATATAACTATACAATACGGGAATGTAAAAAAGAATATAATAAAAAAATAATTTAAATAAAGCAGCGCAAGGCACATTGCAGATGGCAACCATGAAAAAAAACAAACAGTGGCAGATAATTAATTTGTATGGCAAAGAGGATTATGCCCATCTAGGTTGCGGACGTTAGGTCTTAAAGGTAGGGCCACAACATAAAGGGCCGCAGGGGGAGGGGGAGGGATCTGTGTTGATGTTGAACTGGGGGGGAGGGGGAGGGTGGGGGGGTGTGGGGGGGGCTGTCACGGGGGGGGAGGGGGGGGGGGGGGGGGGGGGGGGGGGGGGGGGGGGGGGTGTGGATCTTGGGGGGTCAGAGTGCAGGATTGTGCAGCGTGCCTGGTGTGCATAAAAGGGTGGCAGGGATAACGAAAAGTCGGGAGCGGTGAGTACACACTTTCATAAACAAAATAAAAAAAAAAAAAAGTGCCTGGTCTGCTCCGTCTGCTGGTCCTGGCCTGGAGACTCCGCAGTCTCCTCCCTGATGGCAGCACAGAACTGAAGAAGCTGTGTGACCCCAAAGGGGTGGGTGGGATCACCGGCAATGCAGAGGGCTCTGCGAGTGAGACGGGTTCTGTAAATATCCTGGAGGGAGGGGAGAGGGGGAGAGACACCAATGTATTCTTCTCAGCTGCGTCTCTCACTATGCGTTGCAGAGGGTCTTCCTTCCGTCTTTTTTTCCCCGGCAGGACGCGGTGCAGGCGCCATACCACCGGAGTTGATGGCAGCTCCGTCAGAATGCTCTCAGGATGGTGCCCTCTGTAGAAGTGTGTACATGATGGGTGGTGGGGCTCTGGCTCCTCAGCTTGTTGCGAGGAAGTACGAGACGCCTGTTGTGATTTCTTGGCCATTGCTGTGGTGTGTCGGTCCCAGAGAGTTCCTCTGTGATGTGCACACCCAGGAACTTTGGTGTCTGCGCTCACGCGATCTCTCCACCAGTCGCACCCTTGATGGTCAGAGGAACAATGCTGAAGTGTGCGCTCTCCTGAAAATCAACAACAATCTCCTTCTCTTCTCCACGTTCAGAGAGAGATTGTTTGTCACTGCACCACCGCGGCCAAGATGGGCTCACCTCGCTCCTGTAGTTTGTCTCATCTCTGTTGCTAATGAGTAACCCACCATAGTCGTGTCATCCACAAACTTAATAGACGAGGTTGGAGTTGTGTGACGGTGTGCAGTCGGTCAGGTCAAGATGGAGAGAGGGGGCTCAGCACACATCCTTCTGGGGGCCCCAGTGTTTCGGTGTGATGGTGCTGGATGTGTCGCTGCTGACCGTACTGCCTGAGGTCTTCCAGTCGAGAAAGTCATACATAAAAGACAGCCTTCATGCTTTTAATGTGCAACTATCCACAACTAGACAGAATTTCTTCTCAAAACCTTATAAACAGTAACCTAAACAACACTTGTTCTCTTTTTGCCACTGTTGAGAGACTGTCAAACCCCCCAAGTCAGATTCCCAGTGAAATGCTCTCAGACAGAAAATGAAATGAGTTTGCTTCCTTCTTTTGTGAGAAGATCATCCATAGCAGGAAGGAGATTAGCACATACTCCTCAAAGAAATGCAGAGGGTCGAACAGATTGGGCCACAATATCAAAAAGATACTAAATGTCTATATTTCTTTTGACAAGCATTGATACTAAAATTTTGGAAGAAATAGTGCAGCAACCTAAAATGACACCTGCTATCTTGACACGCCTTCCCACAGCTTCTTGTTTCAAAAGGGTGGCTTACTGTTTAGAGAACCGAATCTCTTAAAGTGGTGAACGCCTCAATTCTTTTTTTGGGACATTTCCAAACTCCCTGAAACGTCTCCGGGGTACGAATGGAAACCATGGTTCCCCTGTGTAGGGAACGAGACACTGCGTCCTCTAGGGGTGCGCTATGGGTAACCACCTCAGTCATGACCCGTGTCTGAAGCATACAGTGAAAAAACACCAACGAGTTGGGCCGGCGACAGCCTCTGACGTTAGCTACCGGTTTGAACTATAAAAAGGGCACCGGATAAAAACGTCATTTCACATTCTCTCGGTCTGAATCTTGCCGTCCGAAGCATGGCAGGGAGCAGAAGACGCAGTGTCCCTCGTTCCCTACTCAGGAACCATGGTGTACATTCGTAACTGAGAACGTTCCTGATTCAAGTGGACTTCGAACTGCGTCCTCTAGGGGTTCGCTAATGGGGCACAGTATACCCACTCCACCATGCTGAGGGATTGCAAGTGCCCAGTAATCATGGCGAACACTAAGTACCAACTCCTAACCATTTTCCATGAGAGTTGCCCCTGGGACGTTTTAGGCCGGCCTGTCTGTGACGGTACCGCTTACGGCCAAAGGCCTAATCTACATACCCACTTAATTGTTCGGAGCATCGGCCCGGGGTAAGCTGAAGGCTTGGGAATCAGGAAAGATTCCTTTAAGGGATACGGCTACGGACCTAGCATTTTATACTAGTCTTCCTTCCCACACGGGGCGACCGCTGCTTCCACAAAACTTGCTGAAGGAGCTGTCTCACAGATCTCCAGTAGCAACACCCTGTTTAGGTAATGTATCCGAGGATACATAGGGGGGTGTGCGCCAAATAACGGGGCTTTTACCAATCAAAAAAGGGCCGAAGCAACCGCGGAAGCCCTCACCCGGTAGGATGTTAGAAAGAACACAGAATACTAACGTTCGAACTTATACCACTTGTGGATTTCAGAAAGTGTGGGGCAAAAACTTCACGTGCACACTACATAGCTGGATTTTCAAATACTGGTCTAATGGAACGTGCTCTCGTGCACTCGAGAGAGCAGCTCATAGATGAAGGTGCATCTCAAACAGTATGTTTGAGTCACACTCTCAATCTGGTGAAATAAGCTGTGAGCGCTCTGGGAGAAAAACGTGACCCTTCTTGGAAAGGGAGCGCTGCTAAACTACCACGAGAATCTGCCCAAATATTCCCCTCTTTGAGGGAATCGATGCTGAAGTGTATAAACGAATACACACTTGCTGAATGGGCCCAGGAACCAAGGTCTTAATCCTCTTTAATAAAGGAACGAGGCGGAGCGCGTAACCTTACATACAGGGTTTCAGAAAGTGCTCAGCGTCTTGCGTGCCACTTAGCAATTCGTAGGAGTTGAGAAAGTCCGCAAATTGTTCCGGGGCACACTGACCACCATGTGGTTTTTCAGAAAGTACACAACTAGCGTGTTACCTAAGGTTCCTAAAGCATCGCAGGGCGCTGAACTCGCACGTGGGGTAATCTCAAATTTTACAAACTTACCTCGAGCGAGGGAGCATCACCTGGAGCAGCATATACAGACGAGGGCTCTCTGTAACTGCCGACCATAGAGCAGCCCCGCGATGCATAGCCCTAAGCGGCCAGGAACCCCTTCAGGTGACCTGGTGGACATCCATGAAATTCCCTGGAATAATGCTGGAGGTGCTCTGATGATCAGAAGTGAGCTCTTCGCAGAAAAAGGCCTACCGAATACCGTATATATTTCATGGTTCGTGCTGACGAGTTTAAACGATGTAACTCTGTATGGAGAGTCAGTAGGCATCACCACTTAAAATAACGATATCCAGAAAGGGTAATTTTATACTCCATACAACATGCGCTGTGAGAAAGTGCTCATGGGCCGCTTTAGAGTCCGGACCATCAGAAAGGTGGTTTGCTATTGACATAGAACCAGGCTCAAATGTTATAGGTCCATCACAATGAATGTGTTTATGCGTCAGATACACTAGAAGCTCGATCATACCAGGTTGTTTTACACGATCCAAGTGAGATAAACTCCTAAAACGAGGCGAGGACTCAGCATCTGACATCATACACACTGGCAGGAGAATTGAGACAAGGCTCAGCCTCAGCATGGATTTCTTCACCTCAGATCGATCCTCAAATATCTGACCTGCGGATTATTTTCCTGGGTAAAAGCACTACCAGGCAGAGCACATAACCAGCATTTAATCAGAAAGTGTTAGTTTCATCCCCAGAAGTCTAACATCCATCCTCCCGAGGCTCTCTCTCTACCCTGTCCATCACCTCTAGCCAGTTCCGCTTAGCAGATCGTCTGATATGCTTGAAGCACACCATCGTGTGATGCAGCCCAGCCTATGAGCGCGCAGAAGGGAAAGGGAAGAAGTCCCCTCTTTAAACCATCCGGAGACAGATCCACCTGAAATTCTCACAAGC
The DNA here is from genome assembly GCF_018340385.1 of Cyprinus carpio. Taxonomy (NCBI): domain Eukaryota; kingdom Metazoa; phylum Chordata; class Actinopteri; order Cypriniformes; family Cyprinidae; genus Cyprinus; species Cyprinus carpio. The sequence continues at coordinate 717,102 of NW_024879241.1, read as the reverse complement.
TCATTCTCCTCCGTGCCTCAGCAGCGGTGGGGTCCTGAACCGCGGGAAGCAGATGGCTGCCTTTTTTTTTCCTCGGAAAGAGAGACGAACGAGAGCGGAGCTTTTTCCTTGAAAAAAACGCTCGCATTGTACGCAGATTGCCTCCTCAAAGACATCGCGTGCGTGCTCGAATTGTACGCAGATTGCCTCCTTTACCCAAACAAATGACGTAAAGATCGTGTGTGTCTCATCGGGTGTCAAATAACGCCGACACGGATGCACACATTGTTTAAACGCTTGCTAGTAGTCGCCATGATAGACAGAGAAAGAGCGCTCTTGCCGGTTCTTTCAGATACACGCTTCAAACAAAACGGTCAGTTTTGAAGACGAAGAAGAGAATGACGTATTATCCCGGTGCCTGTTTATAGTCGCGCCGGTAGTGACGTCAGAGGCTGTCGCCGGCCAACTCGTTGGTGTTTTTTCAATGTATGCTTCAGACACAGGTCACGACGAGGTGTTCCCCATAGCGACCCCTAGAGGACGCAGTTCAAAGTTCCCTTGAAAGGGAACTGCAGTTGTTAAGCCTCTCCTGAAAAAGAGCAATCTTGATAACACCATTTTGAGCAATATAGACCAATATCTAATCTTCTTTTTATAGGCAAAATTATAGAAAAGGTAGTTTTTAATCAGCTGAACAAATACTTAAACTCAAATGGATACCTGGACAATTTTCAATCTGGTTTCCAACTGCATCACAGCACAGAGACAGCACTTATTAAGATAATAAATTATATTCGCTTAAATTCTGACTCTGGCAAAATATCAGTGCTGGTATTGCTAGATCTCAGTGCTGCGTTTGAAACAAAATGCAAATTGTTTTTAATTACTCCATGTTGTAATCAGTCTGATCCTGCTTTTGGTGCTTGGCCCCAATAATTGCTTCTTGCAGCCATATTAGGTGTGGTCAGTGAGAGTAGCCACTTGCAATCGGGGTCAGAGTTGAAAACAGAGCCGTCAATTCGGACAATTTCTGCTCCCGGTAGTGATGCTCTCAGTGTTTGCATACTCTAACACAGATAAAGTGCATTAAATACAATATTTGTCAAATACACAGACGTTTCACAAACATTTCACGAGCAACAGAAACCCTTTTTTGTACTGCTTAATACAGCACCATCAGTTCAAGAATAAAGTTCAACACAAACATATACTATTTAAATGCTTATAAAGTGGGGATATAAATGAAGAAATTGGTTCCAAAACCCAATAAATCCATTTTTATTTAATTAAAAATGTGTTTTCTTTACCAAGAAAGTGGCAAGATGAAAAACACTATTTACTGTTTCTTTCACATAGCATCTTTAGGTTATAATAACATTAAAAATTTAAATCCAGGTTTTGATTTTCAAAGATTTATTATATCTATATCTATATCTATATATATATATATATTAGTGGTGGGCCGTTATCGAGACTGTTATCGGGCGATAAAAAAAATATCGCTGTTAATCTATTCTCAAAGTTGGGTTGGGAGCTGGGTCTATACTACGCAAGCTATGATGACTTTCACTTTTACGTATGTGGTGCAGAAGCAGCACGGACTCATTGTGCTTTCACACAGGACGCGTTTGCAGTACGCTACTGATCCGCGGCTGTTTAGTCCACAAACACAACATTTGTTCATCATTCTATATTTCAAACCATGTAAAAAAAAAAATAAATAAATAAATTGTGACTCTTATCACAGAACAGAAAGTCTTTCATAATCATAGACATTAGTTTAAACTTAATAAATATAAACAACATATTATTCATGCATTTGACTTCTAGGTTTGTATAATAAGTTGCTCAAGCAAGCGGCAAAACATTTAAACACAACAATTAGCCTACTTTTCTTGTTGGGATATCGCAAATATTTAAAATGAAAGCAGACAGAAACAGTCGACTCTCGTGCCTTTTGCATTTAAATCTTTATTATAAGCAATCGCACGGTTCTTAATGAACTTTGTTTTTCTGCTTCCATAAAAGTGCATAGGCCTACAGTATATCATGTTGCCTCGTTTATCTAAAGGTGCTCTTTTTCTTGTTTTAAACCTAGCCAAAAACCCATGTGTTGCGTGTGAAAAACAGTAGGCTTTAATTAGTATACATTTATGGTGAAATTACTGCATTTCCGTGTCAATCCATGTTAATTTTTACCGCGAACAATGCGCTGTCATTTTAATTCAGTGCTTGCAGCACAGCAAAAATAGACTCGGTACGTAAACGATTGCTGCACTGCTGCAGACGCACCGCTCCTGGAACGCACTGACGGACCACAATCGTGTGAACGCTGGAATCCGTTAACATGGGTGCGTTAAAAAAAAAAAAAAAAAAAAAAATCCAACGCATACGCAATGCAGACGGAGTATGTGTGAAACAGGCGTAAGGTTGTTTGCAACTTGTGCAATGCGGAATCAGTTTACTGTAGGAGTTCTTCCAGTCCCAAGTACCACCTAAATGCAAAGCATCCTTTAGCTAATGCGGAAGATGCCGGGCCAAGCAATGTAGCGCAGGGGAAGAGTCGTCGTCAAACTACTGTTTGAGTGCAGCACAGCTCAATCAGTACTAACAACTACATCTTATTGAACATAATTTGAATGCCTTCGTCAGAATTCAAATGAGCCATTTTAATCTAGATTAATCTAGATTAATTCCAAGATTACAGTGAGATTAATCTAGATTAAAAAAATTAATCTATGCCCACCACTAATATATTTATATGTGTGTGTGTGTGTATGTATAAATGCAATAAATCCATTACACGCTTTATTTATTTATTTTTTTCATTGATTAAGAAAGTTATTTTTCATATTGAACTGATGAAAATACTCAGTTGATCCACATATGACAGCATCTGAACTTGGTCAATACTAATCTTATATAAAGGCACTGGACTAAAAATACATTCATCAGTCATCGCCCCCAAAATGAATTCAACGGTTCATCTTGTTAATGCTATAAATTACAATAATAAAAGAAAATTTCATCATGAACATACATGAACAACATCACATTAGACCACATAAATTCCAAAATGACATTTCCCTTACATTTAACTTCCAAAAGTGCATTCATCTTTGCCATGTTACATTTATTTAGTTTGCTAGTGCTATACACTGTATTAACAATACAATAATGGCATTAATAAAAACACACTAACAAGCTATGCAATATCGCGTTCATAATCGAATGTGACTCATCTGCGATTATGAACGCAATATTGCATAACTTGTTAGTGATCTACGGCTCTGTGTATTAAATGCTGCTCCATCTGAAAAGCATGATAATCACACGTGATTTATCGTGCAGCCCTTGTTTTTTGAACACAGATAACAAAGTAGAGGAGGAAGACTAGGATGCCAGGTGTGTTCAAAGCGATGCCATTACTGTCTAGAGTACATGGAATAGTGCGCTGTGATTGGTTGAGAGTATACACTCACCTAAAGGATAATTAGGAACACCATACTAATACTGTGTTTGACCCCCTTTCGCCTTCAGAACTGCCTTAATTCTACGTGCCATTGATTCAACAAGGTGCTGAAAGCATTCTTTAGAAATGTTGGCCCATATTGATTGGATAGCATCTTGCAGTTGATGGAGATTTGTGGGATGCACATCCAGGGCACGAAGCTCCCGTTCCACCACATCCCAAAGATGCTCTATTGGGTTGAGATCTGGTGACTGTGGGGGCCATTTTAGTACAGTGAACTCATTATCATGTTCAAGAAACCAATTTTTTAAAATGATTCGAGCTCTGTGACATGGTGCATTATCCTGCTGGAAGTAGCCATCAGAGGATGGGTACATGGTGGTCATAAAGGGATGGACATAGAAACAATGCTCAGGTAGGCCGTGGCATTTAAACGATGCCCAATTGGCACTAAGGGGCCTAAAGTGTGCCAAGGCAACATCCCCCACACCATTACACCACCACCACCAGCCTGCACAGTGGTAACAAGGCATGATGGATCCATGTTCTCATTCTGTTTATGTCAAATTCTGACTCTACCATCTGAATGTCTCAACAGAAATCGAGACTCATCAGACCAGGCAACATTTTTCCAGTCTTCAACTGTCCAATTTTGGTGAGCTCGTGCAAATTGTAGCCTCTTTTCCTATTTGTAGTGGAGATGAGTGGTACCCGGTGGGGTCTTCTGCTGTTGTAGCCCATCTGCCTCAAGGTTGTGCGTGTTGTGGCTTCACAAATGCTTTGCTGCATACCTTGGTTGTAACGAGTGGTTATTTCAGTCAAAGTTGCTCTTCTATCAGCTTGAATCAGTCGGGGCGGTCCCATTCTCCTCTGACCTCTAGCATTAACAAGGCATTTTCGCCCACAGGACTGCGGCATAGTGGATGTTTTTCCCTTTTCACACCATTCTTTGTAAACCCTAGAAATGGTTGTGCGTGAAAATCCCAGTAACTGAGCAGATTATGAAATACTCAGACCGGCCCGTCTGGCACCAACAACCATGCCACGCTCAAAACTTAAATCACCTTTCTTTCCCATTCTGACAGTCAGTTTGGAGTTCAGGAGATTGTCTTGACCAGGACCACACCCATAAATGCATTGAAGCAACTGCCATGTGATTGGTTGATTAGATAATTGCATTAATGAGAAATTGAACAGGTGTTCCTAATAATCCTTTAGGTGAGTGTATATTGCATTCTGCAGAGAAAGGAGACTGGCGTTTGTCGCAGTTTGGAAAAAAAAGGGAGAAAACATGACAGAATAACTCAGCGGATATTGTATTTTGTGTAAAATTAAAAATGGACTTTTCAATACCTACCAAACTGGTTTTGGATTTTAAATGGCGTTTATTACATTTTGGAACCAAACTCTTATGTATATGCTTTAATCAGTGTTTTATGATAAACGTGACTCAATATTGCAACATTGCGACTACAGTAAAAAAGATTTTACTGTTCTAAAAACACAGATTTGTGAGCATTATTGGAATTGATGAAGTTTGACTACACCAAAATACATGTGATCGTTGTCATGGCCAATTGTGAAACAGCTGTGTCGTCATCAGCGCTCCTGCAGCTGTTCTGGAGAAACTGAGCCAGCTGAAATGCTATCACAGTATTTTGATGCCATTTGATGCACTGCTTCAAGTCAGATTGTAATCAATCTGCACAGTGCTGCGTTAAGTGGAACACACGTATTGTTTTCGTCGTTTCTTGTCATGTGATTCCCATATGCTCCTCATGTGATCAAGTCTTGTGCTTCCCTAGTCTCTATGGCTACCCTGTGTTCCCATGTCAAGTGGCTTCGCCCTCTCAGTATGAAAACATGCGACACATTAGGTGTGTTTACATGGAGCTTTGTTATCAGTTTAAATGTCCAATCCAAATGAAAATGCTCCATATAAACACCTCAATCTGAATAAAAATGCCCAAACCAAATGAAATTGTAATCGGTTTGAAAAGGGTGGGATAAACCTTTCTTTAAATCAAACAAAATGAAAATTCAACCATGTAAACGTGTTAAACCACTTGATTGGCTCTATGACTCTCTCTCCTGTCCACCTGTAGCTGGTGTGTGGTGACTGCACTGGCGCTGTTGTACTGTGGCTGATGCTGCATCAACCAAGTGGATGCTGCACACTGCTGGTGGTTGAGGAGAGACCCCCCCATATGATTGTAAAGTGCTTTGGGTGTACTGCAATACACAGTAAAGCGATATATAAATGCTTCATTCATTCATTCATTCATTCAGGGTTAGTATAGGAATTCATGTGTATATTGTGTGTATATTGTTATTTATGGATCCAATGGTCTTGTCAATGTAAACACCTTGAGTCCAACACAAATTTCCCCTTTGGGGACAATAAAATGTATTTCATTTCATTTCATTCATTCATTCATTAAACCAATTACTTTGCATCTATGTCATTACATCTAGAGGGCAGGGTCGTCAGAATGGGAACATGATGTCGGAAACCAAGTACATTCTGTGACACTGACACTACAGAGACTTTGTAATAGTTGAGGTAGAAGTAAAAATTTTAATTATACAGTTAAAAACATATTAGAGGGGAACCTTGGGCAAATAGCCGGGATGGGGCCTCAGGATTACCTGGGAGTCAGCTGGCCCAAACTCTAGGCACGAATCATCTATCGAAAATACATGCAGGTCCCCTACCCTCTTGATGGAGGCCAGTGCAAGCAGGAACAGAGTTTTCAATGAAAGAAACTTTAGCTCGACTGAGTGCAAAGGCTCAAATGGGACACTCTCCCGGGAGCATAGCTTGAGACAGCTCGTCGGCCGTACAGTTGAGCAGGCCCGGAATGTGAATGGCATGAAGTGACCTCAGAACTTTCTGACTCCAAAGGAGGAGGTGGCGGGCGAGTTGCGACATGCAACGGGAGCGCAGACCACCTTGTCGGTTGATGTACGCAACGGTTGCTGTGTTGTCCGTTTGGACCAAAACGTGCTTGCCTCACAAGCGCCCCTTGAGATGGTTCAAGGCAAGGCATACTGCTAACAACTCTAAGCAATTGATATGCCAGTGCAGATGGGGGCCCGTCCATACCCCCGAGAATGCGTGCCTGTTGTACGTGGCCCGCCTGGAGACCTGTTCCAGGGGCACTCCTGCACGGAGAAACGTAAAATCTGACCACAGGGTGAAGGTTTGGCGACAGGCTGGTGTCACTTGGACCCGGTGAGTACAGCGCTGCCACGCCCACCTCGGGACTCGGTCATGAAGCCAGTGCTGAAGTGGTCTCATATGCAATAGCCCTAGCGGTCAGCACCGACTGCGCACGTTCCTCTTTGAGGCATGCTGTCAATTTGACTGGATCCAACTCCATACCGAGAAAAGAGATCCTCTGCGTCAGGGAGAGTTTGGTCTTTTCCCAGCTGACCCAAAGACTCAACTGTCTGAGGTGCCGGAGCAACAGGTCCCTGTGCTCGCACAACTGAACCAGAGACTGTGCTAGAATAAGCCAATCTACAAAATAGTTAAGGATGCGAACACTCTGCTCTCTGAGGGGAACATGAGCCCCCCCGTGACTTTCGTGAAGACACGGGGAGACAGGAACAGCCCGCAGGGCAGGAACTCGTAACGGTGTGTACGTCCTTTGAATGCAAACCACAGAAATGGTCCATGGCATTGAAGGATCGGCACATGAAAGTGTGAGTCCTTCAGGTTGATCGCTGCAAACCAATCTCGGGGACGGACACACCAGAAGATGCGTTTCTGTGTTAACACCTTGAATGGTAACCGGTGAAGGGCCCGGTTCAAGACACGCAGGTCCAAGATTGGTCTTAACCCACTGCCTTTCTTGGGACCAACGAAGTAAGGGCTGAAAAACCCTGTCCTCATATCAGCTGGAGGGACTGGATCTATTGCATCCTTCGCCAGTAGAACTGTGATCGCACGCAAGACAGGACCATCAGCCACCCTCACCATTGTGAAGCGGATGCCGCTGAACTTGGGGGGACGCTGGATGAACTGAATTGCATAGCCTCTTGCTCTTCCACTTACCGCCAGGTCTGACAGGGGCCAGGACGGGTGGCCTTCCCACGCCCAGCTCCACGGCGCTACCACGGCTGGGGCAGGGTGTGATGAACCGCCTCAGTCTGCATCTGTGCAGCCGAGAGATGCTGGGACAAACTCTTGACTGTGTCACCGAAGAGGCCGGTCTGGGACACAGGGGCATTAAGGAACCAGACTTTGTCGGCGTCCCACATATCGACCAGACACACCCAGTTTTGGTACTCCTGGACCACCATAGTGGACATTGCACAGCCCAGAGACCACGCTGTGACCTTCGTCGGCCGTAGTGTGAGGTCAGTAGCGGTACAGAGTTCTATGAGAACTTCTGGGTCATGACCACCCTTGTGCAGGTCCCTCTGTGCCTTGGCCTGTAGAACCTGCAGTAACGCCATAACGTGTAAGCCGGAGGCAGCTTCTCCACAAACCTTATAAACATCACTGGCCAGACGAGTACCTACAGACCCAGGAGGAGAGGCACGGTTCACCCTGCCGGTAACCCCTAGCTGCACCACCGTTGAGGGTGATGAGGAAGGAGGAACCAGCAGGCTGATTTCTGGCAGTAAAAGGTGCCTGGTGAACTCCTCATGCACTTCCGGGAAGAAAGGCACCAGGGCGGGGTGCTGAGAACCATCGCGGGCCACCCCGAGAAACCAATAATCCAGCCTGGAAGGCTCGGGATGAGGTGGAGGTTTCCACTCGAGCCCTACCTTCTCGGTGGCCCGGTAAAGCATAGCTGTCATCTCTGGATCCAATTCAGGCATTGCCACCATCCCGGAGGATGGCAACGCAGTCAAATATTCCTCAAAGAGCTCTCGGGAGGAGCACCAAAGTATACTGCTTGTACGCTCTTTCAAGAGGGCCCTGCACATTTCTCTGGCAGCTCAACGCTGTTGGGATTATTTGGGGAGTAGTTGTGGCCTGAGAGTTGGTTCCCTTGGGGGTTTGCCACTGCTGTAATCCTCAAACTCGGAAGTACAGCGCTGATGTAGCCCTCGCCTGGCAGCCACCAGGATGAGCGCTAGATTGCAGCAGAGGCAACAGAGCTCCGTTCCCCTGGAGGAAACGGAGCCTGGCCCGCAGCTCAGAGATGGTCAGCTTCCCGCAATGCGAACATGACTCTCCCGCGAATGCCACCTCAGCATGTTTAATGCCCAGACATGTGAGGCAGCGATCATGACCATCACCCGGCGCCAGGTAACGACCGCATCCAGAAATTCACAGGTGAAACTGCATCTTGTCTTTATAATCACTTACCCGTAAAGCACTTTCAGAGAAATTGCTTTTTTCAGGGAAATGCTCTTTTAGTGCTGAGATGCACGGGGAAAGGCCGCTTGCAGCACAAAAGGGGGTTGAGCAACCTGAAGTGCGCAACCCACTCGACACAGGAACAACCACCGCTGAAGCGCCGTGCCGCCAACACCAAAAGCTTCCAAGAGCGTGTTGAACTCATAACTCACTGAAGAGACTCGGCTCTGAAGTAAAAAGCTGGTATGCATTGAATCTCCTGCCTCTTTATGCTCACGCTGTGATCAACTGCAGCTTGATGCAATAATTGCAGGCCAATGTGCATTGGGTTTGTTAAGTTTACACTCAAAGTAGATTGGTCTATCAAAGCAATATACCAATTCGTCGGTTGCCGACGTGACGTCGAGAGTGACCAGCTGAAAGGGAACTGGAGTCTACTTATGCCATCTACAACCAAAAGTTCTGGAGATTATTCCTTTGTTTGGACTGTAAACTGTTAGATATGAGTTGATTTTACTCTAATCAAATTATTTTATGAAAGCATACTACGTCGGACACTTGAGTTATGTTTTCATCTATTTCATGTAAAGACGATAAACTGGGGGGCCCTGAGCACCACGGTGGAAGAGAAGGCTTCCCCTCTACGCTAGATGTCACCACTAGCTTGTTTCAGGGTCGTTTGTTTGAGGCCCCTATCTTGGAACCTCAGTGTGTTCTTATAGTTTTCTTTATTGGTTTGAATATTGTTCTCCAGGAACTCTTTCCTACCCTTTAGATTTTGATGTTAAATTGAACAGACAACAAATAATGAAGTAAAGGTTATTTCCTTCAGTGTGAATGGTCTATTTAACACTATTAAAAGGAAAAAAAAAATTAAGTAAAATGAAAAGAGAAAGTGCTCATATAGTATATCTACAAGAGACACATTTAAATAACACTGAGCATGAAAGATTTTAAAGAATGGGATTTACTCTGATCTATTACTCATCATACCATACAGGGCATAGGAGAGGAGTTATTATTCTGATCTCCCATATGGTTATTTTTGAAAAGAAATATGAATATATTGACAAAGAAGGTGGTTTATTTTTGTTTATGGAATATTAAATGGAACATGTTACTTAATTTAATATGTATGCCCCACCTGGTAGTAATATGAATTTTTTTCAAAAGATATTTCAGATTATAGCCTCTGAAACACAGGGCATATTGATTTGTGGAGGTGACTTAAAAATACACCTACAGCCTGAAGTAGCCTCTACAAACAGGAAAATAACAACTCCTAAAACCATTCAACGGAAAAAATTAATGCATTGATGAATGATATTGGCATAATCGACATATGGAGGGACCTAAACCCAGATACTAAGGATTATACACATTTTTACCCTCCACATTATGCCTATACTAGTACAGGTGCTGGTCATATAATTAGAATATCATCAAAAAGTTGATTTATTTCACTAATTCCATTCAAAAAGTGAAACTTGTATATTATATTCATTCATTACACACAGAATGATATATTTCAAATGTTAATTTCTTTTAATTTTGATGATTATAACTAACAACTAATGAAAAACACAAATTCAGTATCTCAGAAAATTTGAATATTACTTAAGACCAATACAAAGAAAGGATTTTTTAGGAAATCTTGGGCCAACTGAAAAGATTGAAACATGAAAGTATAGAGCATGTACAGCACTCAATACTTAGTTGGGGCTCCATTTTGCCTGAATTACTGCAGCAATGCGGCGTGGCATGGAGTCGATCAGTCTGTGGCACTGCTCAGGTGTTATGAGAGCCGGTTGCTCTGATAGTGGCCTTCAGCTTCTGCATTCTTGGGTCTCTGGCATATCGCATCTTCCTCTTCACAATACCCCACAGATTTTCAGGCGAGTTTGCTGGCCAATTAAGAACAGGGATACCATGATCCTTAAACCAGGTGCTGGTAGCTTTGGCACTTGTGTGCAGGTGCCAAGGTCCTGTTGGAAAATGAAATCTGCAAATCTCCATAAAGTTTGGTCAGCAGAGCAGGAAGCATGAAGTGCTCTAAACCTTTCCTGGTATTACGGCTGCCTTGACCTGGACCTCAGCAAACACAGTGGGACCAACACCCGCAGATGACATGGCACCCCAAACATCACTGATTGTTGGAAACTTTTACACTGGACCTCAAGCAAAGTGGATTGTGTGCCTCTGCTCTCTTCTTCCCAGACTCGGGGACTTTGATTTCCAAAGGAAATGGGGGCTAAATTGACTTTCATCAGAGCACATACTTTGGACCAACTCAGCAGCAATCCAGTCCTTTTTGTCTTTAGCCCAGGCGAGACGCTTCTACTGCTGTCTGTGTTGTTCCACGGGTGGCTTGAACACAAAGAATGCTTTGTATTGCTTGTACACTTTTTTTCTACAATATATTTTCCTCCTTCCTTCGTCTCTCTATTACTGTGCTTGGACACTGAGCTCTGTGAACAGCCAATGACCTTTTGTGTCTTGCCCTCCTTGTTGCAAGGGTGTCAATGGTCAATCTTTTGGACAACTGTCAAGTCAGCAGTCTTCCCCATGATTGTGTAGCCTGCAGAACTAGACTGAAAGACCATTTAAAGGCCTTTGCAGGTGTTTGAGTTAATTAACTGATTAGAGTGTGGCACCAGGTGTCTTCAATATTGAACCTTTTCACAATATTCTAATTTTCTGAGATACTGACTTTGGGATTTTCTTTAGTTATCAGTTATAATCATCAAAATTGAAAGAAATAAACATTTGAAATATATCAGTATGTGTAATGAATGAATATAATATACAGTAGTTTTCACTTTTTGAATGGAATTAGTGAAATAAATCAACTTTTTTGTGAAATGAATTCTAATTATCTGACCAGCCCCTGTATAGATTAATTTTCTTATGTTAATAGAGATATGACCAGAATAAAAAGCTCTGTGATATTGGAAAACAATAGATATCAGTGATCGTGCTCTCTAATTTTGTCTACATAAGTAAAGTTAGATAAATAATCTAAGGATACCTTGTGAAAATTTAATTTGAACCTTCGTAATGATCCCTCTTTTAAAATGTATATTAAAAATGAAAATCATTCTTACTTTAGGAAATAATGATAATGGAAGAGGCCACACCTTGCATACTGTGGAATACTGCTAAAGCAGTATTAAGAGGCAAAATTATAACATTTGCCTCACTTAAAAAAGAACATTTGACAACAGGAGTTAAATAGATTAAGCACCAATTAAAGTTGTTAGAAAGAGAACAAGGATAGGCAGAATCCAAATAACAGCGAATTAAAGTGAAAAGGGTATGTACTAAATTCAAATCCAATAATTCCCCAGGACCTGATGGATTTAGTGGGGAGTGGTATTATAGTATTCCAAAAAGAAACAATACCTATCTTGGTTCTTTTAATTGGTCTTAAAGAATGTGACAGCTCCCCCATCTTGGAAGGAGGCGGTCATATTTATTATACCAAAAGAAGATAAAGTGTGGATCATATAGACCTCCTATCTGTATTAAATGTTGATTATAGATTGTTTACATCAATTATGGCCAGAAGAATGGAAGAACTCAATCTGATAAATAAAGACCAGTCAGGATTTATCTGTCAGTGTCAAACACAGGATAATATTAGATGCACATTGCATGTTATGAATCATATAAGAAGAAATAAATTAAAGGCAATGATTTTTAAGTTTACATGCTGTTTTCAATCCGTTAGCTGGACATATCTCTATAAGGTTTTACACAGATTTGGTTTTCATGAAACTATAATCAGAAGTATACAGACACTTTATGATAGACCCAAAAATAAAGATTAATGGTCATTTATCAAAAGACAGAAGACCCATGGACTAAATTTACTTTAAATGTTTGGGCAACAGTGGTAAAGGAATCTGTCAGAATACAGTAACGGTTTTGAAATGGTTTGCTTATGATTCAGACTTCACCCCAAAATAGGGTGGATAACAGGTTTAAATTGTGGGCAAATAATGGGGGATTACTTCCTTTTTGTACCATCGAGAAAGGTGAAATTTTAAGTTTTCAACTGTTAAAGGAAATGCTTTTTCTATAAAATCAGGATTTCTACAGATACCTCAAAGTTGAAAATTATTATGATCAAAAAATAAAAGGAAAACTCAAAGATAATTTGAATCCATTGATAGACCTACTTAAGAAGGAACACACATCAGGTATTAGATATAGATAGTTTCCCAGATATTACAAGAGTTTGGAAAAATATGAAAACACACTCTACAACTTATATCAAAGAGAAATGGAGGACTGAATGTGAAATAAATATTTACCTGATGAAGAGTGTGTCAGATACATAGAAATATTTCAATAGTCAACCAGTTCAAGTGAAAATCAACTAGACATGCATGGAGCAGAATTTATTTGTTTTGCAAAAACTGTGTACATTACACAGTATACATTATGGCAATGCCCTCAAAGTATACGTGATTACATATGTTTTATTCAGGCACAGATTGCATAGATAGTCTAATGTTTTTGCTGAGGCAAAAAGAATAAAAGCTCAATGAAAGTTATGAAGAGAAAATCATCATTATAACACATCACAGTTTGATTCACTGATGTAAGCAATTCCTGGAAAAGGAAAAAAAATACTTCCTTAATTAGTGATTCCAAAAAGAATTTCTTTTTTGGGCAGACAGAAGGGATCGCAAAACAACGTGTATTATTCACACAATTTCCGGCTTCCATGCTTCGCATTGCTTGCTTTTTCATACAACGATAAAGAGGCACTATCTTATCAATGTTTTGAAATTCTGTTTGGAGATCCTTGTCCTTGTCCTTCTGCCAAATCTCTTGGAGACAAAGGACATTCATTTGGCCTTTTCTTTATGATTCCAATTTCTAAGGCCTCCCAGAATATTGTCTGCACTCTGAAGGCATGTTTTCACACAAGGTGAGTTGTACGAATAAAACACTACACAGCTCTGGTCTCTTGCCTTTGCTAGCAGTTTGTCCATGAGAGAGTTTACCTACAGGATAGAGTAGAACATGCTCAGAATGTTCTGTTGTTTTCCCTCATCTATTTTTTAACTGGCGTGAACTATTACATTTTTGGGCTTTGTGCAAAGTTCACATTTGGCACAGCCGTTTTTGAGAACAATTTTCACTTGTGCTTCATCATCCTTGTCAAACACATTCTTGATTTTAGTATTTTTTATCTATACAATGAGCAGGTGGGACATAGATTGATAATGCATACTGAGCATCAGCTCCTTGCCTCGTCCTTTGGCTGGACACTGAAAGACAACATAAAACAGCATAAGGTTATTGCAATTATCATAAAACATTATAGTAGTTTGCCTTGTTCCCTGTGCATTTTGTTATTCAAACCAAACGCATGATGGTAACCAAACTGACATGTATTGATTCATTCCTTGACTTTCATGCACAACATGTACTTACTTGTCATAAAAATACTGGGTCCATTTGAGCAAGACACACAGTGTTCACATCTTGAATGCCTTGACACACGAGAGAAGCAGGCAGAGGAAAGATGACGAGACCCCTCACTGGTATCACAGACACCTAAAGTGAAAACATCACATCAGTTCAGCACAAAACTTGGCTTCAGTTCATGATCTGAAGAAACCAGAGTAAGTGTAAGGGGGCAACTCACGACTAGGCATGTCTTGAGTCCACAAACCGAGTCCGAGCACAATTATCCCCTGCTTCGCCTCCGGCCAGTAAGCGATTATACCTTTTGTGTAGGGGCAGATTGTTTGGACATAGCACATAGTTTATCATAAAACGTATTTGGTAAGCGTTTATATTTCTAAAAACTGAACATCATGCAGAATATAATTATTTCTATAATGGTGGTGTGGATCAAATAAATTTGTTAAGGGTGGGGTCAGCGCTTTCTGGTAGCCCAACCCATTGACAGCTCTGCCTCCACAGACGTGCATACGTAGGCAACGATTAGTTCTGTGAAATCTAAGCAAAACCCAATGTTACATAACATCTCTACACCAGACACGAGTGGAGCAACGACAAAATACTATAAAAACTCAGTCTAATCTCAGGTGAGGCATGTCCGACAACCAGAGATATATTATTATATATATATGATAATATTATTCTTATATACATTAATGACTTACGGGGAAATGTGGCACGAGCAGCAACGCGACAAGGTGCAAACATGACAATAGAAACTGCTGTGGCCTTTCTATGAATGACAGTATTGATCACAAATGTCGCCAATGATTTTCAAGATACTAGCTATCTCTATCTTGGTCGCGTCCTTAGTTCCCATTATATACTTCAGCTTTTTATATCCGTCTATACACGAGTGTTACGGCAAAAACGCGGGACAACTCGAGTCCCGACGTAAGCAACCCTGCTGTTGGCGTTTATTTATGACATATTAGACACAAATTTTAAATCGGATTGCTCAACGGTTCGCTGTGGTCGCATCCTGTGCTGGAAGCTTTCTACTTCAGCCGTTGCGCCGTACCAGGACAGCTGTCCTAATTTTCTATCGGAAAAGAAACAAAGCAACCTCGGCATCTGAGCAGTGCTACGCTCCTTGAGTTCTCTCCACTGTGGCTGGGAAAGTGATCTCGCGAGATTCACACAGGTCTATTTCTTGCCTTATCTTTTCTATTTGTCTGCAGAGTCGCCTACTCGTTTTAAATCAGCCTCCATCTTTCTGTCGCTCAGATCACGCTACATGTCCGTCCTCTGGCACTGCCCACTCTCTCATGAGTAGTCTCGGAGACACACGCCCCTTACTGTCTGCGATTTGGCTACAAGTTTTGTGTTTGTCTTACTCTAAAGCGTTTGTCCTTCGAAAACTAAACAAAAAATCACTATATAGACCCAGCGCTGTTAAGCCTTAATTAATAATTAGTAATTACTGTAAGTAACAGTCTAGCCCGGTCCTCAGACCATCTCTGGGACCTTAAGCAAAATTTTGCTAAGGAGCTCTCCTACCGGTCCCCACAGATGTTACTCCACTCCTGTAAAGTGTGTTTCAACTCGCTGCAATGTACACTGTCTGCGCACTTTGGTATTTAATCAAAAACCGTAATAAATTAGTTAGAATCTGTCACTCGTCATGCCCGTGTTGTCTTTGCCAAATGTGGATCCTCAGCAATGAAACTGTTGTCCTTTTTTTTGATTGGTGAATGGCGTTACAAAGTGTTTGCCAGATGTTGCCCAATGAACAAACAAACAAAAAAAGCAAAATCCTTTCAAAAATGGCACAGGAATTAAATTTTTTTTTTTTTTTCCAAAAAAAAATTTTTCCCCTTTTTTGGTGTTTTGCAAATAGGTTAAAAAAAAAATACATTTATCAATGGGTCATTTTTCTAACATAAACATACTGCAAATTAACTGTCGGATTAAACTCCACAGCTGTAAGTGTTATTAAACAGGATGTCCAGTAAAATAAGCGCTATTAAAAACAAGTCCAACAAACGCTTATCGTTAGCTGTAACAAATTTAAGCTCAAAAGGCAAATAGTATATAAATAATTTCAATTAATTATTGATTACAAGTATTTACATGATCTTCGCCAGTAGTAACTGTAGTAGAAATTAAATTGTTATCACTAATTCTGGTTTTCATCCAGCGAACATTTAGCATCATACCTTCATATAAACTTCATACCAAAGGATATTTTCCATGGGCACAACAAGCAGTCAGAAAATACGTTTTTCCACGGATAGCAGTATAATGCATTATTAGAGCCGTGTAGCAAAATCTGAATCGTTAAAGGGCACTGATTTGTAAGGTTTAGAAGCAGAAAACTAGTAATGGTGTAACAAGAATTTTATTAACTATGTAAGGGAAACAGGTCAATTTAGCTCAAAGGGAATCATTTAAGATTTTAAAGGGAATACTAAACAGTAACGCAACTAAAGTCTAACAAAACAAACCAAACCATCACTACATACAGGGGAACAGGGCAAATAAGTAATTGCTGGATGGAAAACCAGCCATCGAAAACCAGTCAGGTACCCAACCTGAGTTGTAAAACCATCAGCTTCGTTTTTTAACGGGGCTCTATATCTTATACTAAACAGCCATCCCTGTTTCATTTACGTATGGAATGTATGAACAGTGCATTGCTCGCACTTGGCCTGGCTGATCTTGTCCCTGGACTGCAACAATCGGTCATTGAAGGTTTGGATGTTACGGTTGGACTGTAGTTAGCACAAGTTGTGGATCACGTTGCTCTGTCAAAAATAACTCCATTCGAAGAGTGAATGAATTCCAAAGATGTCGCATGACTGCGATGGTTGGATGGGAGTTTCCTTCCCAGTGGAACAGTGAAAAGAGCTAAAAGAGACATCACTGACACTATCCGGTAACCCCGAACTCTTTGGTGATTGAAAGATCAAGGCAAGAGGCCTGGCGCAGACTTAGGGATCGAAGATAGTTCTAGCTCATCCTCCTCATCACCCTTAGGATTCTAAAAGAACCGCAGACTACGGCGGGTCACTTGAATGTGAGGACTTTCAAAGTCTGAGACCGTTTTCCAATGAGAAATTCCAAGCGGGAGTTTGAAATACTGTGGGAGTTTTAACGACCCTTTGTGTGAGAGCATGGCAGTTTGCAAATGAAACTCAGGGGGGGTGTAAATATATAAGATAGTCACTCTCGTTTACATCATCAGAAGACGGAACTCATAGATACTAAAACATTGGTAAGATTACATGAACATGTAGTTCTATTATAAGCATGCATAAAACAGTCAAATTCAACAGACAATATACAAGAACAGCAATAATATACACAATGACCCTGAAAGGATATGTGTGTTCATTCAAAGAGAGGTTTTCCTTTGTGAATTTTTAAGAGAAGAGTCCCTTTTTATGGGCATTATGTGGTCGTTTTTAAGAGACTTAAGTTAAGAGTTGCTTTGCCACATTCCAGTGCGCCGTAAACCTAGTGTTATCAGATAGTGTACCTTTGGTTGCTATGGAACCAGAGGCCTGTTCTGCTTTTTTTTTGAGGTGATAGTTGCTGTTGTGAAGCATCAGCAGAGGCAGGATCCATTTGCAGCTTTTATTTGGATAGTCAGACAAGACAGGGTCAATCACCAGTGGATACAATAGAGAAGGCAAGGCTGAGACAGAACCAGGGACAGGCAAAAGAGATGTAGGTGTGTTTGTGCAGAATGGGTATTGGGGTTGAGTGGGTATGGTAATTGTTCAGGTGAGAGTTCCCTCTGGTGGTGGAAAGGGGGCAGCACGGGAGCCTCATTTGTAACAGTTGCATTTCGGGGGAAGGGTCCATAGACCCTTTGGTTAGATTGGGGGCGTTAGATATTATTTGTTAAATATAACAAATAGTTGTGTGTCTGATTGGTCCAAATGCTACATAACTAAATCTGGCAACATGGCGGAGGGGAGGCAGCACTTGCACCCTCAGTCAGTGTTGCCAACTTAGCAATTTTCTAACCTTACCCTTGCACCTTTTTCTTCCAAAAGCACTTACCAACAAATGTAACTACTTTTAAAATTTATTGGGCAACTTATGATAAGTGACTCAAACAATAAATAAGCACAAATTTACCATCTAAACTACACAAAAAGAGGAAATAAAAGATGCTCAGGAGTACACATATCATGTGAATTAAGTTAGCTGCAATTTGCAATTGTTTTTTTAAATTGAAAAATAACCTTGTTAGTAGCTTGTACCTGCGATTGTTGATCAGTTAGTACACTGTAAGAAAATATCTAGAAAAATGGAAAAGGTATTATTTAGTAATTTTCAAGGTATTATCATTATCATTTTGTAAACCCTGTAACCCAAAAACACAAAATACGATGTGTAATTTAAAATGCAGGTAAAAAAAAAAACCTTTGAAAAATCAATACGGAAAATTCCTTCATAGAGTGTGCCTTATTTTTTTTGCAAACTTTTCATTAGCTAGTATGCTACTTTTGTATTTTATTAATACACTGCTTAAAAGTACAATTGTTCAGAATGTGTAGTTTGACCTGTTTACTAGTTTTATCATGTTTATTTCATGGATGTAGATGGATGTCTATTTTACCAACAACACATATATAAAATATACTTTTTGCTGAGATTTGATTTAGTGATTTAGTGACATGATTGCATAATGACGTCATCACGCAATGACATCACAATGCCATTTAGCAACTTTTAGCAACAAATCTACCTTCCTTTAGCAACTTTGCCTGAAAATTAGTTGCCAACACTGCCCTCAGTCCTCTCTCTCGAGCTTGTTCACTCAGCTTGTGTAGTGTTGGATAATGTGTGGGGGTGTAACGATACACCATTATATTTAGGCTTGTCAAGGTACAAAACTATGGTGCCCGGGAGAGGACATGGTCGGTTCACTTAGTTTTGTCGTGGGAACGTGATAATATGTCGTGGCCCACGACATAATTTTGTCGAGGTAACGACATCTTTATGTCGTGGCCTCGAGATGCTATGTTGAGGGAACGTCATCCATTTATCGTGGCTGCGTCTTCTTATGTTGAGGGAACGGCATGTTTTTCTCGTAGCCACGAGTTTAATTTGTAAACAAACCTGCGTGACCATAGCAACCCAGGATGTATTCAATAATATTTTATTTTGAATTAAGAAATTATTATAATATTTATTATAGAAAATATTTTATTAAATTATTATATTAACCATATACCTTGACTACCGGACTTTATTATGTGCCAGTGGCGGCGCTAGGGCGGGGCTTGATGTGGCTATTCGCTTGTTAAGTCTGACGTCACGTAGCACCGCTTCCGTGTCCAACCGCTCTATCAGATACCACAAGAAAACAACAAAAGGTGCTAATATACACTCACAATGTGATATAATACTACCGAAAAAGTTATAATCCTAACCTTTAACTCCATACCGAAGTCCCAGCACGGAGACTATAGTGTACACCGTAAGTTTGAAAGCGTTTAGCTTAAATGATTAATATGAATAAACAGTGTTCATAAACGGCTGCTGAGGTAGTATTCTCAAGTGAAGCGAATTGAGGCTTCGACCCGGAAACAGCGCTTCTTATGTCACCACTTAACAACCAAATAGCCCCATCCCCCCCAAGGATTTCCTAATAAATGATAAATAAATTCATAAATGATGTTGCTGTTTTTGGTGTCACTTTCATTAACATTGAAAAATAACCATTAAAAACCTAAAAAAAAAAAAAAAAAGTGCCTAATACTTGGCCTATAAACAATTTATATAATGATAGCCTACTGTAAATGCTCGACATGAAAAATCAAGCTTTGATTATACTGACTGGAATTTTTGCTGAAATGCAGTTTAAATGTAACACATATTTCGGCTAATTAATAGACCATAATTATAAATCCTATAGTATTTCGTTGAAGAATTAATCATTCACGTAGTTTCATTTGTAAATGAAAACACAACAGGCTCATTTATCATCTATCTGACAACTATGCCAATATAAAGTTTTGACGTAATGTGATGATAAAGGAGCGTGTTGTGTTTTCATTTACAAATGAAACTACGTGAATGATTGATTCCTCAACGAAACACTATTGTATTTATAATTATGGTCTATTAATCAAAGCTTGATTTGCATGTTGAGCATTTACAGTAGGCTATTATTTAAAAGTAATAAGTATTCAGAACGTTAAGTTAAGAGATCGAAATGAAGCAAAAAAAGAGAATATAAATGAATATAAAATATAACCAATAATAATAGTCTAATAATATACAAATATTACGGGGAAAAGACGATCAGTTAATGGACTTACAAGACTGTAGAATGGATAAAAACTTTTTCTTGTAGGCATATTATGCACTTTATGTAACATTTATTCATGATAAACTTAATTTGAATGCTGACTATCACACGTAATGAAGTCCAGTATCCAAGGCATATGGTTGATATAATAATTAAATAATGAAATATTTTCTATAATAAAAAATATTATCATTTTTTGTGATTCAAAATAAAATATTAATGAATAAATCTCTGATAATCCTGGGTTGCTATGGTCACGCAGGTTTGTTTAGCATTAAACTCGTGGCCACAAGAAAAATATGTTGTTCCCTCAACATAACATCTCGAGTCCATGACATAAGGATGGTGTTACCTCGACAAAATGATCTCGTGGCCACTAAGTGAACCGACCATGTCGTCTCCCGGGCACCGTACAAAAATGTGATTAAGTTTGTTAGTGTTGTTCAAGACTCTGCTTACCATTTTTCACCTAATTCACCCTAAACTGTCAGTTCTGTTATTATTTACTCACCCTCCTGTTGAAAGATCCAAAATGTCATTAGAGCATTGTAAAAACTGTTTAGAAGAGAGCTAAAAGACAAATCCACGACTTCTGAAGAAGAGCAAGGGCTTTGTATGATGAAGGATACACCACTTACTATAGTAAACAAACGTTCAAATGCGCACGAGAACATCATGACAGAAAGTAAATGGAGACATATTTTGATAAACTAAACCTTTACAGTTTGAGAAAAGTCATTTTGATACGCTTTACGATTAAATCTAAGCATGGAGTGACACGCCTCAAAGTGAAAACGCAAACATTTAAATTATCATATCGCATCTTATTTAGTATGATTAGTGTTTTAGATGATTTATTATGATGACAGGGGCTTTATTAACGGGAGAGACGGGACTAAGAGAGACCCGGCGGTGTGCTGGTGGACAATGTGGCCGGTCCACACACATTCATAAACATGACGAAAACCATAATATTGCATATATTTTCAACGCGGATGGATAAGAGAAGTGAGCGCGCAGGGGGCAAAGCTTGTTGAATGAGAACTGAAAGAGTGTACTGTGCGAGAAAAGTTTACTCAGTTTCAGTACTACATTAAAGTACTACATAATATAACATACTGTAGTCCCAATAATGCCAAATGTCTGATTTTACCAGTAAAAATGGTCCTACATTATTTATTTAAATATAATTATATAATTATTACCAAGTATTTAGCCAGTGACAGAGTGCAAACATAATGCTTCAGAATATTTTTTTTTCTGGTGTCACCACTGTCCTGTGACGGGACCAGAAACCAAGTTCAAGTCTATCGAAGTCCACCACCAAGTTCATAACAAATCTAGCAAATCAACAGCCACATTTTAAAAGATTTTACCATATAGAAGTAGTAGTAATAACAATAACTTTATTTTGGCTTAAAATATTATGATGTGATCGTATTGTGAGTTCATTATCGAGACTCATTCATTAAAATGAGTTACAAGAGTGTGAAGTCTTTCTCTTATGATGACTTACCATTTTATCAGCTGTTCAGAATCAGAAGGTTGAGAGATGCTGTGTGAGTCTGCGGTGAAGCAGGAGTGAAGAGGATCTGAACGCAGGTGGTTTTTATTCTAACACTTGTCCAGCCCTCATCCTCAACACCAATCAAAATGATCCACTCTTGCATTACTGACTCTTTTAATAACATCACTGAACGTCTTTGCATAATTAATAGTTCCTTCAAGAACTCTAAGGGCTGTGCTGCCTAATCTTTTTTAAAACCAGTGCAACTTTTTTCAGTATTCTTTGACTAATTAAAAATTTTAAAAGTCCAATAATTACTTAAAATAGAAATCTTTTGTAACAATATACAATACTGTTTAAAATGCTGGGGTCAGTTATTGTTTTTCTATGAAACATTTGCTCCCTAAAAATTTATTGAATTAAAATATAAAATATCCACATCTGCAAGACAGACTTTTTAAGGTAGGAGATTAAAAACGATCTTTCAAAACTTACTGCCAGATTCTGGAAGATAAATTCTTCAAACAGTGGGACACGAGGATGAGGTGCTGGTCCTTCAAGAGTCACTTTCAATCTGTCTGTCTGTAAAAAACAGTCTTCATGTATTTTATGTGACTCTTACTTAGTAAGGGTTACTTTCTAGGATTATTTTCCCTAACCTAAGTCTCTGAGAGTCTGACACCTTGCACTTCTGGAGACAAAAAAAAGATTTAGGCCCTTCATAGATCTGATATATTTAAATTTTGTTCACTTTATTTAAACATGGTGGATTAGGAGTAATACATATTTATATTAAGAAATCTAATATAAAATATTTAAATAGTTTCATCTATGTAATTTATTTAAGTTTGATCCAGCAGAGCGTTTTAACCTTGAGGCCAAGGATTGTTAACCAATTAAGGTCAGCAGGGGTTTGGGTTGTTAGTTACTTGGTTGGGGGACTTCTGTGGGAAATAGTAGGTCGCTGGACGAGGTGTTAGTGAGCAGCAGGGGGCGCTCACCCTGTGGTCTGTGTGTGTCCTAACGCCCCAGTGTAGTGACGGGGACACTATACTGTAAAAGAGCACTGTCCTTCAGATGAAACGTTAAACCGAGGTCCTGACTCTCTGTGGTCATTAAAAATCCCATGGCACTCATAAAGAGTAGGGGTGTAACCCCGGTGTCCTGGCCTTTGTCAATCATGGCCTCCTCATAATCCCCATCCACTAGATTGGCTCTGTCTCTCTCTCCTCTCCACCTGTAGCTGGTGTATGGTGAGCGCACTGGCGCTGTTGTATCATCAGGTGGATGCTGCACCCTGCTGGTGGTTGAGGAGAGATCCCCGACATGATTGTAAAGCACTTTGGATGTACAGCAATACACAATAAAGCACTATATAAATGCATCATTCATTCATTGATCAACTCAATCAATTGCGCATTTGTTGAATTGTGTTGTATCTGAATATTATTGGGGGGTTTTGCATTAGTTTGGTTTGTGAACTAGGTCTGGTTTTCTATATAAAGATTATAAATAGATTAAAAGCTATAAAAAAGATGTTTAAAATCATTAAAACCATTTACTAAAAAAAACATGGTAAAAGTTTAAATTTCTGTTGTCTACTTACGTGTTATTCTTTATGCTAACTTAAAAAGAACACTTTGTATAAAGCTCTACTTTGTATTTTTGATTGTATTTATTTGTGCTCTTACAGTGGTGTTTGTTTTTGTGTCTAAAGGTTTTTCACCTGCTTGACTAAATGACTGGATGATTGATCACTGCATCAAAAAAATTTGAAAAAAAAAAAAATTAAAGAGAGCATGTATGCAAGTATGCAAGTATGTTCAATGAGTGGAATCCGGTCTAAGTCTTGTAATGGCCTGTCTTATCAAGTGGGAGAGTTCTGCACACTGAAACTTTGTAAATGTTGAATCCACTTGACACTCAAACAACGCATGAACTGTGTGACGACACCGTTTTCTCCTGCTGGTAAGAAGGACCGTTATGGCCTATTCTCTTGCTTTTGGATATTCTTTGTTGGTAAGTATTAGTTTTTGTATAGGTAAAAGTGATAGAGGAGTATAATAAGGTTGAATGAAATATGTTAGGTAAAATACAGTGTATTTAGTTAAGCAAGGTGAATTGTTACAGACCACCTGTTGCTTAAAACTTATCTAACATTACTTGTCATTAACTGAATACGACTCCTTTTAACTTATAAAGTTTGCTAGCTCAGGGAACAAATGTTAACAATACAAAGTGCTCATATATGTTGGCTCATATATTTTCTCTCAGCATCTCAGCCACTAGCGTATCAACCTCAGCGCTCAATACTTCAGCTTTTCTGAGGCATTTCCCCCAAGTCAAAAACATTATGTGGCCCATTCATGTATTTTTCAGACTGTACACAAACCTGCCCGCTACTACAACTTTCAGAATACTGGGTTCACACAGATCACAGTGGAATTAAAAAAGTGCAAGGTCTAGAGGCGTGTTTTTAAAAGCTGAACTTCTTTAAACTTGAGTGCCGTGTTTTAGAATGATGTATCGTGTGAGGAGCAGCATTCAAAGACGACAGTGTTTACATTAAAATACAATGGAAAAGTACCAAAGGAAAAAATGGGTTATGAGTGTAAGACCTTTCTAAAAGCTACTTAAAAAATAGAGATAGCAGAGTATTGAATAATATTACATAAAACAAAATCGCATAGACCAACATATTTTAAAATTTGACATCCAGGAAACACATTTTAGATCACCAGATATAAATATGACTTAGGCCACAATTTCACCACAAATACAGAAAAGTGATATCACAGCCACCACCAGTTTTACTGTAGAACACATGCTCATTGCGACCCATTTAAGAGATGCATCATTTTATGGTAAGTTAGAACAACTTGAACAGCAACAAATAATAACAATACAGCGAAATTATCAACTACAATCATCTAGCCCTCTATTAAGCATAAAAAAATATTTTTTCATACCTTTAGCTTACTCAGTAAAGCTGCATAGTTGTGCAGGAAGTTTGTGTGTCAAATGTAACAATTAAAATGTGACTTTGTGAAACGGACTGTCCTAAATTGTTGCTATAGTAGCATAATGTTAATGCTAGAAAGCTTATGCATTTGGCAACTCTATTTTTTAAAATAAACTATTATATTCCACAATTAAAATATATTTTCATATTTTGAGTGAGGGCACTGTCCCTGGTTGTCCTTCATAATGTTATTTGCCCTCTTGAGGCACCGTACCTTGTAGATATCCTCCATAGATAGGATACTGGAAGCAATGATGTTCTGGTCAGCGGCCGAACAACTGCCAAACCACACTGTGATGTTACTGGTCAGGATGCTCTCCACCATACAAATATAAAAAGTTAATCATGATGATGTTACTCATGTTATATATATATATATATATATATATATATATATATATATATATATATATATATATAAATAATTTTTTTTTTAAATATATGTTCATATAAGGAATAAGGAAAAGGAAGAGGACTCTTCAGTGCTCACACCACTCTCATTTCAGATCCTACAAAAATGCACAAACATAGTGCAAAAGCAGTCATTTATATTGTGTTATATTATATTATGTAATAGAAGTAACAAAATGATCTTTATATTTTGTGTCAGGTTTAACTTTTTTTTCCCAAATGCCTCCGTCACCTTGCCTTGCAGGTCCTGCTCCACCACAAAAGCTCTGCAGAAAATGCACAAAAATCAAGATTATGAGAAGTGTTGTACTGTAATTATGGAAGCCCATACCTGTCACAGTTTTTCATAATTATGACTTAGTATCTCATTATATTGAGAAACTTTCTCACAATAATGAGTTAAAAAGTAATAATATTCCGAAAAAATTAATCTTAAATTTGGTTAGTTTTAAAAACTAATTTGTTAGAATTAAATAAACAATAATAAAGTTATTTTATAATGACAGTACATTGAAGATCTGAAAATAACTATAAATAAACTATATGACTATATATAAAATTAGTTTAATTAAGTGTCATGTTTTTTGTTGTTGTTCATGTGAGCTATAGCTTCTGGCCTTTAACCCTCTGGGGTCTGAGGGGTTTTGGGGGCCTGGAGAAGTTTGGACATCCCCTGACTTTTGTGCTTTTTTCAGTTGCTTAAAAACATACACATGACTAAAGTCTAATAACACTGTTATCAGTACAAACTGGGCTACAATAATATGTAAATAGCATGTACACTCCCTCACAAAAATCTTGTCGCCTATCCAAGTTGTAGGAACAACAAATAATAACTTGACTTCTAGTTGATCATTTGGAATCAGGAGTGGCTTATATGAAAGGCAAAGGCCTCTAGATTACGCTTATTTTACCAAAATAAAATCTTATCATGCCTTGATTTTTAATTATTTATAATAAGGACAGAAAGGTCAGACTTTGCTTAGACAAAAGACTTTTAAAGGATTCAACCAATCACAGATTAGAGTGTCACCTGTGACAAATACTGTAATTAACACATTCCCAGGTGTGTAGAAGAAGAACCCCAGCACACCCAACCTTCATTTGAAACGCATCCTGACCTCTGACAGCATGCCAAAGATTCAACCACAGACCAAAGTGCTGATCATCAAGAGCCTGAAGACCAAGTCTCCTGCTGAGGTGGCAGACATCTTTAATGTATCTTAACATCAAGTGGAGAGGATAAGAAAAAGATTTGAAGAAACTGGTAAAAATCATGACAGGCCCAGGTGTGGGGTCAGGGAGACCGTGTGAGAAATGTTGTTGAGGAGGGTCGGTTGGTTTGAAGGCCAGGGCCAGCCCTTTTTCAACTGCAGCAGAGCTACATAAGAACTGGTCACCAGAAACCCCTGAATCTACAAGAACAGTTTGTCGAATTCTCTCACTCAGTGGTCTCAATGGCCGAATTAGTGCTCAGAAACCAGCATTAAACAGAAGACAATTAAAAAATCGTGTTGCATTTGCCAAGGCCCACAGTTTGCAGGAAGGATGGACTGTGGAAAAGTGGCAGAAGTCAAGTCAAGTCAAGTCTGCTTTATTGTCAATTCTTCCACATGTACAGTACATACATACAGAGAATCGAAATTGCGTTACTCTCAGACCCCCGGTGCATACAGATAACACTAACAGTAGAGCCTAAAAATCAAATATAAAATATAAGATTTAACTATACAAAAAGGGAATGTAAAAAAGACATAATAAAAAAATAAAAATAAAGTTAAATAAAAGCAGCGCAAGGCACATGGCAGATAGAGTGCAAACCAGTGAACAAACAGTGCAGATAAAAAGATTTTTAGTGAAAAAAAAAAAAGCTTATTCAGTCTGATTAAAGTGACAAAAGGGCTCAAGAGCAGTTCTTTTATTTAAACTGACTGATGAGGTGGTAGAATGACGCCAGTTCCATGGTGAATGAGGTAGTGAGCAGACCAATGCTGCACAAAGTGACTGGTGCATGTCATCGTATGTTAGTGGGAGGGGGGGGTGGAAGGACCTGGAGATGTGGGATCTGGGGGGGGGGTTCATAGTTCAGTGGCGCCTGGGGCAGAAGAGGGACGGGGGGCAAGTTGGGGAGTGAGTTCAGCTTCCTGACAGCCTGATGGATGAAGCTGTCCTTCAGTCTGCTGGTCCTGGCCTGGAGACTCCGCAGTCTCCGCCCTGATGGCAGCAGACTGAAGAAGCTGTGTGACGGGTGGGTGGGATCACCTGCGATGCAGAGGGCTTTGTGAGTGAGACGGGTTCCATAAATGTCCTGGAGGGAGGGGAGAGAGACACCAATGATCTTCTCAGCTGCTCTCACTATGCGTTGCAGAGTCTTACGGCAGGACGCGTTGCAGGCGCCATACCACACAGTGATGCAGCTGGTCAGAATGCTCTCGATGGTGCCTCTGTAGAAGGTGTACATGATGGGGGGTGGGGCTCTGGCTCTCCTCAGTTTGCCGAGGAAGTAGAGACGCTGCTGTGATTTCTTGGCCAGTGCTGCAGTGTTGTCGGTCCAGGAGAGATCCTCTGTGATGTACACACCCAGGAACTTGGTGCTGCTCACTCTCTCTACAGTCGCACCGTTGATGGTCAGAGGAACATGCTGAGTGTGCACTCACCTGAAGTCAACAACAATCTCCTTCGTCTTCTCCACGTTCAGAGAGAGATTGTTGTCACTGCACCACCCGGCCAGGCGGCTCACCTCGCTCCTGTAGTTTGTCTCGTCTCTGTGTGCTAATGAGACCCACCACAGTCGTGTCATCCGCAAACTTAATGAAGAGGTTGGAGTTGTGTGACGGTGTGCAGTCGTGGGTCAGCAGAGTGAAGAGAAGGGGGCTCAGCACACATTCTTGGGTGGCCCCAGTGTTCAGTGTGATGGTGCTGGATGTGTTGCTGCCGACACGTACTGCCTGAGGTCTTCCAGTCAGAAAGTCCAACAGCCAGTTGCACAGCGAAGTGTTGAGCCCCAGCTCGATCAGTTTGTGAATGAGCTGTTGAGGGATGATTGTGTTGAATGCTGAACTGAAGTCTATGAACAGCATTCTGACGTATGAGTCTTTTTTCTCTAGATGTGTGAGTGCTGAGTGGAGGGTAGTTGAGATGGCATCATCGGTCGACCGGTTTGGACCGATATGCAAACTGGAATGGGTCCAGGGAGGGGGGGAGGGCAGACTTGATGTGGTGCATGAGTAGCTGTTCAAAGCACTTCATGAGGATGGGAGTAAGTGTAACAGGACGGTAGTCGTTGAAGCAGGATGGAGATGGCTTCTTCGGGACTGGAATGATGGTGGTAGCTTTGAAGCATGTGGGAACAACAGCCTGACTAAGTGAGATGTTAAAAATGTCAGTGAAGACATCAGAGATTTCTGCTGCACAGTCTCTCAGTACACGCCCAGGAATGTTGTCAGGTCCCGGAGCTTTGCGTGCATTGATCCTGCTGAATGATCTCCTCACGCTGTCCGGGGTCAGCGTCATCACCTGGTCACCGGGAGGAGGTGGAGTCTTCTGTGCAGTGGTGCTGTTTTGTGCCTCAAAGCAAGCGAAGAAGGTGTTCAGCTCGTTCAGCAGAGAGATGTTGCTGTCACAGGTCCGCTGTGGGGGCTTGTAGTCCGTAATGGTCTGTATCCCCTGCCACAGGCTCCGAGTGTCTCTGCTGTCGCTGAATTGATGGGCTATCCTCCTGGAGTACTGTCTCTTAGCCTCTCTGATGCCGCGGTATAGGTTGGCCCTGGCTGTTCTCAGGCCCTCCTCATCTCCAGCTCTGAAGGCAGCGTTCCGCGTCTCCAGGAGTCTGTAGACCTCCCCTGTCATCCACGGCTTCTGGTTGGACCGGACAGTGATGGTTTTTGTGACTGTTACATCCTCAATGCACTTGTTGATGTAGGCAGTGACAGTTTCCGAGTACTCCTGGAGGTCAGTGGTGTTATTGTAAGTGGCAGCCTGCTTAAACATATTCCAGTCAGTTGTATCAAAGCAGTCTTGAAAAGCGTCTGACGACCCTTTCGGCCACACTTGAATCTGTTTGTGAACTGGTTTGGCGACTTTAATGAGTGGTCTATGCAGGCATTAGCATGACAGTGATGTGGTCTGAGGCACCAAGGTGGGGGAGGGGGAGGGGGAGGGCTTTGTAAGCTCCTCTCTGTGTGGTATAAACAAAGTCTAAAATGTTTTTACCTCTTGTTGGAAAATTAATATGTTGGTGTATTTTTTTTGGTAATATTTTTTTAGTCATGATTATTATAATCAGCTGTTATGATGAGAGAATCAGGATTGTGTTGTGTTGTGTTCACTGATGTGCTGGTGCAGTTCATTTAGTGCATCGTTCCTGTTGCTGTTGTTCAGGGGAATGTAAACCGAAACGAGCAGTATGGCAGTATATTCCCTCGGCAGATAGAACGGCCAGCACGTAATAATCATAAACTCTACCAGGGTTGAGCAGTGTTTGCAGATCACAACAGCATCTCGGCACCACGCATCATGTAAACACAAAGCCCGCCGCCGCGGGTTTTTCCTCCCGGAACGAGAGCTCTGTCTGCTCGATAGCACGTCAGCTGGTCAAGCTGAATGGCGCAGTCCGGAACGCTGTTGCTAAGCCATGTTTCCGTGAACACAAAAACACAACAGTCTCTTACAGTCCTTTGAGTTGAACGTAGTAATTGGATGAAGTCCAGTGTCATGTCCAAAGAGCGTACGTTAGCCAGTATGATGGTGGGGATAGATGGCTTGTGTGGGTTAGCTGTTAGCCTAGCCCAGATACCTCCGTGCTTACCCCTCTTCTGCTTCCTTTCACGCCGCTTGTGGCGCCTCCACTGTGGGCGAGATGCAGCGGTGGGGGTCGGTGATGATGTAGGCCTCCGGAGCAGTCCAAGATCTCGCAGCTGTTCCGCGTGCACGGAGTTTAACTCTAAAAATGTGGTTCTGCCGACATCCAGCAGAAATTTACGACTGTATGCACGCTTAAAGACAGGTAGACGCATTGACAACGTACAAAAACACTGCGACTCACAAGACAAAAAACATGAAAACACCGTTCTGTCGGGACAGAGAGAAGCCGCCATCTTGGAATAAAAGCTGCAAAGAAGGTTGAACTGCATCCCAATCATCACAAATACTGCAGAAGATCTATTGGAATCCACATGGACCCAAGATTCACACCAAAAACAGTCAAGTTTGGTGGAGGAAAAATCATGGTTTGGGGTTACATTCAGTATGGGGGCTTGCGAGAGATCTGCAGAGTGGATGGCAACATCAACAGCCTGAGGGATCAAGACATTCTATCTGCCCATTACATTCCAAACCACAAGAGAGGGCAAATTCTTCAGCAGGATGGTGCTCCTTCTCATACTTCATACAGCCTCCACATCAAAGTTTCTGAAAGCAAAGAAGGTCAAGGTGCTCCAGGATTGGCCAGCCCAGTCACCAGACTTTAACATTATTGTGCATGTCTGGGGTAAGATGAAGGAGGAGGCACTGAAGATGAAACCAAAGAATCTTGATGAACTCTGGGAGTCCTGCAAGAATGCTTTCTTTGCCATTCCGGATGACTTTATTAATAAGTTATTTGAGTCATTGCTGAGATGTATGGATGCAGTCCTCCAAGCTCATGGGAGTCATACACAATATTAATTCTTTTTCCACTGTACCATGACTTTATTCTCTGTACATTATTTCTGTTAAGTGACAAGACTTTTGTCTAAGCAAAGTCTGACCTTTCTGTCCTAATTAAATAATTAAAAATCAAGGCATGATAAGATTTTATTTTGGTAAAATAAGCATAATCTAGAGGCCTTTGGCTTTCATATAAGCCACTTCTGATCCAAATGATCAACTAGAAGTCAAGTTATTATTTGTTGTTCCTACAACTTGGATAGATGACAAGATTTTTGTCACAGAGTGTATGTACATGATTGTGTTTTTGAGAAAACAACGTTTATGCGTGGTTAAGTAAAAAACTACAATTTTGAAGTCACTGATATAAGGTCATAAAACAAATACACAACATTTGTTCACAAGACTGTCAAACCTGGAGCTTGTAGCCTAGAATTTTTTCTTCAAAATGATGTGAAAATCATCTTGTTTACTCACTCACAGAAAACAATAGATTGATTTAAATTTTCTAAGACACTTTTTGTTTCGAAAGGGCATATGTGAGTAGGCTTCAACTATCATGAATATTTGTGTGATTCACACCTGAGAAGACAAAGACCCACATAATGAGCTGCATAATGATTCCTACTTTTGGGTTATTCCTACTGATGATAAAGCTATGCAGTTTTTAGCTCATTTTAACTTGCACCAGCTATTCACAGGTTTTTATGCACATTTGAACTCTCATGCTCTTTAAGTGTGAATGTAATGTGCTCCCACAACCTAAAACCAGTGTTTGCAAGACTGTGATTCTAAGAAAAATAACACAGTCTAGTTTTAGGTTTATTGTAAAGAAGCTCCCTTTGCTCCATCTGTTTACATTTTACATTCTATGGTGAGTCTGCAGAATTGAGTTTGTTTTGTCCTTTTCTGCTGGTTATTAAACTTTCTCTGTGTCAAAGTGCATGTTTGCCATACTAACAAGGGCTGTTCTCAAACATTTAAAGAGGCAGTGATCCAAATCAAGGAAAAGGCCACCACATCACTGTTGTGTACTGTAATAGGTACTAGTATCTAATGAATAAGTACTAACGAATAAGTACTATTATCCAATGAATACAGTTTTTACAATCACATTGGCACTAATATCAGAACCTTGATGTCATTTTTCAAACTCTAGTCGCAAAACTCAACACTGATTATCAAAGTGCACATTTTCCCAACCTTTAGCGCATTTTTTTCATTTGCTTAGAAACAATAAACATAAACCCTATTTTTTTCTTTTTTGCTTGGTCTATTTTTGGAGTTTAAAAGTAGCTGGTTTATAAAAGACGTCCCAGGCAAATTTGATATAATGTGATTGGTTATCAAGGCAGCTGGGATCATAGTTTACAGTGACCCTTTCTCCCATGGTAGAATCGTGGAGGTTGTTATCTTTATAATTAGTTTAGAAGAAAAAAAAATATATATATATATATAAAACAAACAATGGGCTTAGCACTCGAAAGGGTAGGGATGAGGTGACCAGACGTCCTGTTTTTCCCAGGAGTCACAATTCATTGTCAAATAAACTTCAAGTAAGTGAAGGAACTAGGCGGGAATCACACTGATAGAAGTGCTTTCTTTCGCGCACACTCCACTTCCTCAGTTCTCATTTACAGCGCACAATCAGTTCTCAGATCTCAAATACACACACAGCAGTCCAAATGTCTATCGTGTAGAATATCTCACATAAATACAGTTATGGATTAAGTGTACAGGTGAACAGGTGGGTGAAAACTGAACATGTCAGTATTAGATGCATGCCTTCCATCTTAAAGGGACAGCATTCCTAATTAAGTACCTATATATGTGTCATTATAATGTTAACCAACAAAAGATGTTAAATAAATATTTTAAGTAAACCTACTGTATCTGAAAAAATAAATTTAATTTGTATCTCTTTCGTATTTGTCTTATTCTGCGTCTTTTAAAAAAATATATACAAATTATATAAATATATTATACATGAACAACTATTATTTTTATAAGTTGTTCCCTTTTCACTACTGTTTAAATGGATAGTTCATCTAAAAATGAAAATTGTCATCATTTAATCAAGTTTTTCCAAATTCAATGCTTGATTCAAATTGCTCATAAGCTTAATTGATTTGGTCTACCCTTACGAAAAAGAAGTTTATTCAAGTGTGCTATTAGTATACTTATTTTAAACTAAAAAATAGGAAAGTATACTTTTAGTTTACTTTTTATGTACTTCTCAGAATGGGCTTTATGTACTTCTAAGATATATACTTATAATGACAATTAAGTATACTTGACTTATACTTACAAAAACTCAAAATATACTTGAACTTTACTTAAGTATACTTAATAAAATAAACTTGAAGTATACTACTTTTTGGTAAGGGTAAAGAGAGATGAATTAATGACTATTTTTGTGTGAAGACTACATAGAAAATAGCTACCAAAATAATTGTTGGTAACTGTAGCTTGACTAAAAGTAATGACTAAAAGTTGACAAAAATGCAATGACTTTTCTTCTGCTGTTTTGTGATAGCTCCGTGTAGCTTTGTTTTTCTGTAGAATCTTTATATTACTATTACTCTCTGTTGTTTAAAGTGATAAAATATAACTCCCAACATATTTCTGATATTATCTATCAATCTAATCTGATTAATTTGATCGTTATCTTTTATTTTAAACCCGCGAGTGCAGTGCACCTGCATCGCGTTAGCACTCGTTAGCTTGTCATTAGCGTTTCCATTTGTGCCTATCGCTGTTTTCTTTTCTCTTCTCCTCTCTCTCCGGTTCCTCAAACAACTGTGGTAAGAATCTTTCATCAAGCACGGTGAGTAATGGCTTATCCTGCTATTGTTATTTGCACTGCTTGCCACATGTATAGTTTATCTATCTCTGTCAGCAGCGAGGGATTCACGTGTGATAAATGCAGGGAAATAGTTAGGCTGACAGAGAAGATTTCAGAATTAGAGACACGCATCCAAACTTTAATTGAGGACAGTAAGAATATGAGGGCTCTAGATACGGCTTTGGATGCGTCTAGCTCAGGGAGTCCTGTACATTGTTCGGTTTCGGTAACAGGGCCTTTGCAGCAGGGCAACTGGGTGACAGTGAGGCGGCATAGTCATGGGTCTAAACACCACTCTTCTGTCCCGATCAAAATATTAAACAGGTTCTCCCCACTCAGTGATGCACCCACTGAGAAACCTGATGAAAGTGCTCTAGTTATTGGTGATTCTATTGTACGGAACGTGAATATAGAAACACCAGCCACCATAGTCCAATGTTCACCGGGAGCCAGAGCGCCTGACATCTTGGCAAATTTAAAAGTGCTGGCTAATGCTAAACGTATATACAGTAAGATTGTTATTCACGCTGGCGCTAAAGATAAATAACATTAAAGAGGTGTGTGAACTTGCAAGCATGATGTCAGACACTGTAATATGCTCTGGTCCCCTCCCTGCTTACCGTGCTGATGAGATACATAGCAGATTGTCATCACTCAATGGCTGGATGTCTAAGTGGTGCCCGCAGAATAACATAGGTTTAATAGACAATTGGACAAGTTTTTGGGGCAGACCTGACCTGTTGAAAAGAGATGGTCTTCATCCCTCCTTAGGTGGTGCTCTTCTCTCTAGAAATATGGCACATAGTCTTAGAGTTTGTACTTGACTAACTGGGGCCCAGGTCAGGAAGCAGACAGACTGGCTAAACCGACCGTCTGCTAGCCACCTCACGTCACAGAAGTCAGTAATTCTCAGCACATAGAGACTCTTTCACCTAGATATCACACTATAGAGACTGTGTCTGTTCCCCGGGCTAGAAAATACAAAAAAACGTCCAAACCAATTTAAGAGCAACAATTTAATTGAGGTTCAACAAATAAAAAACAGATGCAATACGTATAAACAAATGATAAAGCCTGGCTTATTGAATATCAGGTCCCTTTCTACGAAAGCACTTTTTGTAAATAATATGATCACTGATCATAATCTAGATGCACTCTTTTTGACAGAAACCTGGCTAAAACCTGACGATTACATTATTTTAAATGAGTCTACACCCCAAGATTACTGTTATAAACATGAGCCACGTCCAAAAGGTAAAGTGGGAGGTGTTGCTTCAATTTATAACAATGTTTTCAGGATTTCTCAGAGGGCAGGCTTCAAGTATTACTCGTTTGAAGTATTGGTGCTTAATATAACATTATCCAGAGAAACAAATGTTAATGATAAATCCCCTGTGATGTTTGTCCTGGCTACTGTATACAGGCCACCAGGCCACCATACAGACTTTATTAAAGAGTTTGCTGATTTTACATCCGAGTTAGTGCTGGCTGCAGATAAAGTTTTAATTGTTGGTGATTTTAATATCCATGTTGATAACGAAAAAGATGCATTTGGATCAGCATTTATAGACATTCTGAACTCTATTGGGGTTAGACAACACGTCTCAGGACCTACTCATTGTCGAAATCATACTCTAGATTTCATACTGTCACATGGAATTGATGTTGATGGTGTTGAAATTATGCAGCCAAGCGATGATATCTCAGATCATTTAGTTTTGTGCAAACTTCATATAGCTAAAACTGTAAATTCTGCTTCTTGTTACAAGTATGGTAGAACCATCACTTCTACCACAAAAGACTGCTTTGTAAGTAATCTTCCTGATGTATCCCAATTCCTTAGCATATCCAAAACCTCAGAACAACTTGGTGATGTAACAGAAACTATGGACTCTCTCTTTTCTAGCATTTTAAATACAGTTGCTCCTTTACGCTTAAGGAAGGTTAAGGAAAACAGTCTGACACCGTGGTATAATGGAGCACACTCGCACCCTAAAGAGAGCAGCCCGGAAAATGGACCGCAGCTGGAGGAAAACAAAACTAGAGGTATTTCGTATTGCTTGGAGGGAAAGTAACCTATCTTACAGAACAGCATTAAAACTGCTAAATCTGATTACTTTTCATCTCTTTTAGAAGAAAACAAACATAACCCCAGGTATTTATTCAATACAGTGGCTAAATTAATGATAAATTAAGCATCAACAGGTGTTGACATTTCCCAACAGCACAGCAGTAATGACTTTATGAACTACTTTACTTCTAAAGTCGATACTATTAGAGATAAAACTGTAACCATGCAGCCATCAGCTACAGTATCACATCAGACAGTGCACTATAGATCCCCTGAGGAACAGTTGCACTCATTCTCTACTATAGGAGAGGAAGAATTGTATAAACTTGTTAAATCATCTAAAACAACATGTTTGTTAGATCCTATTCCATCTAAGCTCCTAAAAGAGGTGCTTCCAGAAGTCATAGATCCTCTTCTGACTATTATTAATTCCTCATTGTTATTAGGGTATGTCCCAAAATCCTTTAAACTGGCTGTTATTAAGCCTCTCATCAAAAAAACACAACTTGACCCCAAAGAACTAGTTAATTATAGACTGATCTCAAATCTCCCTTTTCTGTCCAAGATACTAGAAAAGGTAGTGTCCTCACAATTATATTCCTTCTAAGAGAAAAATGGCATCTGTGAGGATTTCCAGTCAGGATTTAGACCGTATCATAGTACTGAGACTGCTCTCCTTAAAGTTACAAATGACCTGCTCTTATCTGATCGTGGTTGTATCTCTCTATTAGTGCTATTGGATCTTAGTGCTGCATTCGCCACTATTGACCACACCATTCTTTTGCATAGACTAGAACACTTTGTTGGCATTAATGGAAGTGCATTAGCATGGTTTAAATCGTACTTATACAGTAGGTAGACAACCAAAATGGGTAATACCGCCGCCGCAGGGCCGCGGCGTTAACTGCAATTCAGTCGCGTGTTAAAATCATTCGTGAAACTACCGCCAGGTGGCACAAAGGGACGGATTGCGAACTGAATGTTATTGTAAAATGAAAGGAAGACGTAAAACAACAATAACATTATAATATACATTATAACATCCTTAAAAGCCATTTAAAAAAATAGGATAGTCTTAGGCTACAGTCTACTCATCAAAAATTTAAAGAAAGACCTTATATATACACAGTACAGACCAAAAGTTTGGACACACCTTCTCATTCAAAGAGTTTTCTTTATTTTCATGACTATGAAAATTGTAGATTCACACTGAAGGCATCAAAACTATTAATTAACACATGTGGAATTATATACATAAAAAAGTGTGAAACAACTGAAAATGTCATATTCTAGGTTCTTCAAAGTAGCCACCTTTTGCTTTGATTACTGCTTTGCACACTCTTGGCATTCTCTTGATGAGCTTCAAGAGGTAGTCACCTGAAATGGTCTTCGAACAGTCTTGAAGGAGTTCCCAGAGATGCTTAGCACTTGTTGGCCCTTTTGCCTTCACTCTGCGGTCCAGCTCACCCCAAACCATCTCGATTGGGTTCAGGTCCGGTGACTGTGGAGGCCAGGTCATCTGGCACAGCACCCCATCACTCTCCTTCTTGGTCAAATAGCCCTTACACAGCCTGGAGGTGTGTTTGGGGTCATTGTCTTGTTGAAAAATAAATGATGGTCCAACTAAACGCAAACCGGATGGAATAGCATGCCGCTGCAAGATGCTGTGGTAGCCATGCTGGTTCAGTATGCCTTCAGTTTTGAATAAATCCCCAACAGTGTCACCAGCAAAGCACCCCCCCCCACACCATCAGCACCTCCTCCTCCTCCATGCTTCACGGTGGGAACCAGGCATGTGGAGTCCATCCGTTCACCTTTTCTGGGTCGCACAAAGACATGGTGGTTGGAACCAAAGATCTCAAATTTGGACTCATCAGACCAAAGCACAGATTTCCACTGGTCTAATGTCCATTCCTTGTGTTCTTTAGTCCAAACAAGTCTCTTCTACTTGTTGCATTTCTTTAGCAGTGGTTTCCTAGCAGATATTCTACCATGAAGGCCTGATTCACACAGTCTCCTCTTAACAGTTGTTCTAGAGATGTGTCTGCTGCTAGAACTCCGTGTGCCATTGACCTGGTCTCTAATCTGAGCTGCTGTTAACCTGCGATTTCTGAGGCTGGTGACTCGGATGAACTTATCCTCCGCAGCAGAGGTGACTCTTGGTCTTCCTTTCCTGGGGCGGTCCGCATGTGAGCCAGTTTCTTTGTAGCGCTTGATGGTTTTTGTGACTGCACTTGGGAACACTTTCAAAGTTTTCCCAAATTTTCAGACTGACTGACCTTCATTTCTTAAAGTAATGATGACTATCAGCTGTGTATCCACCTGACTTCTGCACAACACAACTGATGGTCCCAACCCCATTTATAAGGCAAGAAATCACACTTATTAAACCTGACAGGGCACACCTGTGAAGTGAAAACCATTTCAGGTGACTACCTCTTGAAGCTCATAAAGAGAATGCCAAGAGTGTGCAAAGCAGTAATCAAAGCAAAAGGTGGCTACTTTGAAGAACCTACAATATGACATTTTCAGTTGTTTCACACTTTTTTGTCATGTATATAATTCCACATGTGTTAATTCACAGGTTTGATGCCTTCAGTGTGAATCTACAATTTTCATAGTCATGAAAATAAAGAAAACTCTTTGAATGAGAAGTTGTGTGGTGTGTTTTGGTTTTTGGTGTATATATAATGAAAATAAAGAAAACTCTTTGAATGATAATGTTTGTGTTAAATTTTGGTATTTAATTTATATATGTGTAGTTTTTAAGTATAATTCTTATTAACTAACACTTTGCATTTTTTAATTATGCCTTTACTGTGTGACCAAAAATTGTGAATTGTGACTTTGATCTCGCTGGTGGCTCACGCGCACATATTCATTGGAAACAGTCTTCACCAGCCATGCGGCGCAAGCAGTGGGCCACTTTGGCATATTTTTACTCATTATGATTTTTTTTCCGTCGATACTGAAACACGTGTGAAATCCAAAGCTTATTTTACCTCATGAATAAGAGTTTAGCTTCAAATGGGCAACATGTTTGGATTTGTCCTGAATAACAGAGATAAGCCCAACCTTTTGTATCGCTTTAAATTATTTTAAATTATTATTTTTGTTTTGTTTATAAGCCTATATTATTATATACTGCAATTATATTTATACATTAGAATTATATATTTGTAATTATTGTTCTGTTCTAAAAAAAGTTAAATTTAAAGGATTTGTTGTAAAGTGAAGGGAACTAAAAAAAATCCTGTTGGTACATTAGCCTATAACATTATTAGGCCTGCCGTTATTATTTCTGAATGTAATAAAATGCAAATCACTCACAAATTTAATAAATTTTTTAGCGTGTTTTAGAAAAAGAGAATATGAAGTTAATTGGTTGGTTTGTGTTTTTTTTTGTTGGTTAATTTACATTATATACTTAGGAACAGAGTATGGGCCTAATCTAGGCTATGTTGTTAACTATTTACAAGTTTTGTGTAGCTATAATTTTATCCAGCTTTATTTTTCCATTGCATCCAAAAATGACTTGTGCAAGCGCATTCACTTGTGCAAGCTGCCTCCCGCGATGCTCAGCTGTGGACGATTTCAAAATGTTTGATATAAAGGTCGCTGTCACATATTATATACAGGAATTGTTCATTAAAAAAAAAGTCAAAATATATTGTTAGTTTTATGCTAACATGCAATCAAGGTCTTCGGATACTATATAAGATACAAGTTCATTTAGGCTATTTAACATGCACTGTGACATTTTACCATTTCAACTTATAAACTCCTTGAATTTCAATACTATTAAACTGACTTTAAAATCTCAAGTTGAATATGGTATTTTTTAAAAATTATTTCTATGAATTAATAATGTTATCATGACTTTTTCATCATATCATTTCTTACGAGCTTTATTCGTTTTCCATTTCGGAAACCAAGCACACACTTTTTTTTTCTTTTTTAAATCTATTAATCGCTCACATAGCTCTAACAAGGTTTTATTTTATTTCATTTTTTAAATTTTTTTTTTTTTTTTGAGGAACGTGGCACTGTCAGGGGAGTCACGTCTTCATTAGAGTTGCAAATTAACTTCAGAAATGGAAAATAAGGGCTAATAGAGGTTCTTTCATTTATTCTTTATTTATAATGTTTATTCTTGAAGAAAATAAGTATTTACTCTTTAAGAAAATAAGGGAGGATCCAAATATTTGTAATGTACAATAATATATGCCTATGTCTGTCCATTGGATTTTAAAGCATAACAACTGAAGGTCTATGAAACATTTCTATGATGCATTTTTTAAACAATGGCACTTAAAGTTTTCAACTAAAATATGATTTCAACCATATAGCCTGTGAATAAATAAAATGAATACTTTTCAATGAAAGAACACTGAGAGTGTAGGTTGCTTCTGGTGTTTGGATTTGTACTTCAATATAATGAGCTCCAAGTTTAAGAATAGCCTACACTATTTTTTTTTTTTTAATCTCTATTCAACAGCATTAGTTCAATGAAATACGTCTTTCTACAGGTAGACTGAATGTTTTCCTGCCTTGCTAAATGTTGGGCTCATGATCAATAAGTTGTATTCGCCTCAAACTGATTTTATGAAATCAAACCGTGGACGGTGATGATGGTTGGTTAGTGGTGACGCTCGCTGTGAAGCGGGAGCAGCTGCAGAGGATTCCGCTTGGTCTTAAAGCCTGCCTCAAACGTCTACGTTCACAAACGTCTACGATTTTCTCAAAAATAATGATTAATTATCAATTGATAATTTTTTATTATTATGGTATAGTGATAATAATAATATGGGCTGCGAGAAAATAATGAATAAAAAGAGTAGGGCTGATGTGAGTGCAGGCATGTTTCAACCCAGTAACATGAGAACACCGTTCCTCACAGCCCAAAAACAAACCGAGTTCACAGTTCAGCTGGAGGGGGCTGGGGGTTTTGGAGTAGTTCTGTATAGCTTGTGGGGGTCGAGATAAAGGTGTGAATTTCTTGGTCTTTCATATGCACAGTGTCTTATGAGGGTTTCATACTTGCAGAACAGGTTTCTAGGACATAGGGCCTATTGGTTTTAAAACAACTTTAAAGAAAGGTTTGATCCACTTCAAATGTTGACTACTGTATAGCGCAATAAAGTTTATTAGTTATTATAACTTAATTTCAAAAGGAAGTTGCCTTAACTTAAAAAAAAAAAAATAAACTGTTGCATTAGGGCTGGGCCATGGCCTAAAAAAAATCCCCAAATTTTTTTTTTTTCACAAAATAATATTTTTTATTTTTTTAATTTTTTTTTTTTCTTTTCTTAAAATAAATATTAAAACAAGTTTTAATATAATTCTTTATCATTTACCAGTCAAATTTATAAATGAAACACGATGATTAAAAAAAGCAGTAATGTTATTACCTTAATGCTGGAAAGACCTTTATTTTGTTTATTAATTTATTTTTTTAATACTAGCCCATCATGCATCTAACCATCCACTGGCAGCTCCGCAGTGAGTCAGTGTCATGGACGTAGGACAGAGCAAGTGTAAATATATTTTCTAGTCTATATTTTCATCTCGTTATGCCGCTGGTTTAGGTTATGTATTTATTTTTATTTCTTATATCAATTATTTGTAAATATAGCAGACACTGTCTAACCGTGTCTACACCGGACGGTCTTGTTCATTTCGTAGGGGAAACATCTCTCACTCGGCAGCAGAGTATGTGAGAGTGGAGCAGCAACAATTTCCCTCCGCGCGCCGAGCATTTAATAGCATTTTCCGCTCCGCGCTCACTGATACCAGAAACACTGCTCCGCACTTGCTCCGTGGATAAAGTTGAAATGTTATGTTCATAACGTAGCCTATAAAAAATAAAATAAATAAAATAACAGGAGAGTTTCAAAGGGGATTAGGCTATTGTGTGCAAACTTTTTTTCCTAGCAAACGCCAAACTAATAAAATTGTCAGCATTAAAAGGTATAATTGCTGCTTTCTGCTGTGCAAATTTTGTTTGTGATGAAAATAACTTTACATTTTCGTCAGTTATTTTATCTATAGATCGATGCATTTCTTACAGATTTCAAAATCAGTTACAGATGAAGCAGCACTGTAAGATTACATTTGTTTGAAT
Organism: Cyprinus carpio; assembly: GCF_018340385.1. Classification (NCBI taxonomy): domain Eukaryota; kingdom Metazoa; phylum Chordata; class Actinopteri; order Cypriniformes; family Cyprinidae; genus Cyprinus; species Cyprinus carpio. The sequence goes on along the minus strand of NW_024879241.1, from coordinate 674,956 downwards.
GCATTATTGCGACAGCGATTACGTGTGAATGTGCTGTATCTGTTTTAAATCATGCTTTAAAAAAAAAAATAATCAGTAAAAGGAAGACAAACTCCTTGAGAACTAGCCTGTAACATCCCACTCGACTATTGCCGTCATTATAGTCTTCTGATCGGAGAGATTATGTGTATCAAGTGTGGCGAGCCAGCTAACGAGGGATTAGCGTCGCCCAGGAAACAGCGCTCACACTGCAATCACTGGGGAGAGCATGGTGATCAAAGACACCTGAACCTCATCAGCAGAACAGCTTTTAAGCAGAGGAGGAAAGGAGAGGTAGTGGAGCTTCGACTCCAGAACTAGACTAACACTGTGTTCTGGCTCTCTTTCAGATTCAGGTGTCTGAGGAACAGCACGTCACGCCGCACCTACTGATACTTTGGGCTGCACAGCCAAGACTCCTACACCAGAGCACGCCAGCACTGCACAGTCTACTTTCACCCACTGCTCAATAAATCGCCCCTCTGGGGACTTCACTGCAGTACTGTCGTCCGTGTGATCACTCTCCCCGCCACACTGGTGGAGAATGCGGGCAGCTTAGAGAGTGATTCCTTCCCCACAAACCCGGATTGACAATTAGCGTTAAGTGTCCCTGTAGAACCACGCTCTCTCTCTCTCTCTCTCGGCTCGGCGTACCTCTGGGGCTGGAAATGGAGGAGATTATTCGCAGACTCACAGAAATAACGGTCCGACAGCAGCAATTCTCTGAGCAGCTGGCAGCCCGGCAAGAGAGGACGGAACAGGTGGTAGAGCAGCTGCGTGGTGCCACGGCCCAGCGAACCCCACTCCCTGAGCCACGATGGCAGGCCCATCAACACCTCACGAAACTCAATGACCAGGATGACGTGGAGGCATATTTACACACCTTCGAGGTCATTGCGACCAGAGAGGCATGGGAGAAAGAGCGGTGGGCACAGTTGCTCGCTCCGTTCCTGACAGGAGAAGCCCAGCGAGCATATTACTCCCTCCCACCACCCCGAAATGAGGATTATGACGCGCTGAAGAAAGAAATCTTGGCCAGGGTTGGGCTGTCCCCAATGTGTGCCGCCCGACACTTCCAGCAGTGGACCTACGACGAGCACCTCACCATCCGAGCTCAAGCTGCCCGACTGACTCGCCTCGCCCACCTCTGGCTTTTACACGACGGCCCAACGGCGGCCCAGGTTGCTGAGAGGGTGGTAATTGGTCGCTTGCTTCGGGCCCTGCCACGTCACTACCGGAGGCTCGTGAACATGCGCAACCCCTCCAGTCTGGCAGAACTGATGGAAGCGGTGGAGCTGGCAGAGGCATCCTTTGCCCCCGAGGCAGGAGACAGAGTGGCGACACCGCCACGGAAGACCAAGCTTGACCGACGACAGGCGGAGGGCACCTCAAGGCCAGTTAATGGACCAGTGGTACCTGCGCCGGGGCAAACCGATGAACCCATGCCCACCGAGCCGCCATCCCCGGGAGGTCGCGTGTGGAAAGCTGGTTGTATCGTCCATAGAGCAGTCCCGCAAGGTGCCCCTGAGCGAACCGTCTGCCTGGATGGGGGAACCGTACGAGCTGTCCTAGACTCGGGCAGCTCGATCACTTTGGTCCAGCCTGGGGTACTGCGACCCCGGCAGAGTGGGAAAGCTAGGATACCCATAACCTGTGTGCATGGAGACACCCGCAACGTTCCCGCACAGCTTGTTACCATCTCAGCCAGCCCCGGGACATGGCAACTGGAGGTGGGGGTGGTTAAAGACCTCCCAGTACCGGTGCTACTGGGAAGAGACTGGCCAGGTTTCGATCAGCTAATGGCCACCGCGATGCAACAAGGACCCAACCCCCGGGCTCGCCACAAACAACGAGCAGAACGTACAGAAGGCCGCCGACCAGCCCTTCTGGCCACCGACAGCGACGGGGATGGTGAGTGTGCTAATTCTACTAATATGTATATGAACTTGTTCCAACAGATCACAGCAGGGGGATCGTTTGGCCGAGAGCAGCGGGAGGACGAGCGCTTGAAGAATTGCTGGACTCAGGTTCGTGTAATAGAGGAGGAGGTGCGCCAGCCCCCGCCGCACCCCACCCCTTACTTCATAATCAAGAATGGCCTGCTTTACTGTGTTGCCCAGCGTCGGGGGGAGGAAAAACTGCTCTTAGTGGTGCCAAGGACCAAGACTGAGACGGTAATCGAGCTAGCACACTCGCACCCGATGTCTGGACACCTGGGCGTGGTTAACACCACACAACGGATTCGAGACCGGTTCCACTGGCCAGGATTGGAGGCGGAAGTGAAGCGATTTTGCCAGAGCTGTCCAACCTGCCAGCGCACCTCCCCTCGTCAGCCTCCACCCAGCCCACTTGTGCCACTACCCATCATTGAGGTGCCCTTTAGCCGCATCGGTATGGACCTAGTTGGGCCTCTGCCGAAATCCGCCCGGGGTCATGAGCACATCTTAGTCATACTGGACTATGCAACCCGGTACCCCGAAGCCGTGCCCCTCAGGAAGGCCACTTCCAAAGCCATTGCCCGTGAGTTATTCATGCTATTCAGCCGAGTGGGAATACCACAGGAAATATTGACTGACCAGGGAACCCCCTTCATGTCTCAGCTCATGGCGGAGCTCTGCCAGCTCCTTAAGGTGAAGCAGCTCCGCACTTCGGTGTACCACCCCCAGACGGATGGATTGGTTGAAAGGTTCAACCAGACACTGAAACAGATGTTGCGACGGGTGGTGGCGGAAGATGGGCGTGACTGGGACCTGATGCTCCCCTATGTGTTATTTGGCATGCGAGAGGTCCCTCAGGCGTCCACTGGGTTCACGCCTTTTGAGTTGTTGTTCGGCCGACAGCCCCGTGGGCTGCTGGATGTGGCAAGAGAGGCATGGGAGCAACAGCCGGCACCCCATAGAACCGTTATCGAACATGTGCGAGAGATGCGTGAGAGGATTGAACGGGTGATGCCTCTTGTCCGAGAACACCTTGCAGAGTCACAGCGCGCCCAGAAGCGGCTGTATGACCGGCCAGCCCAGCCAAGGGAATTCCAACCTGGGGACCGAGTGCTGGTTCTTGTGCCGACTGCGACTTCCAAATTCCTAGCCTCCTGGCAGGGGCCCTACACCATCATAGAGAAAGTGGGGCCAGTAACGTACCGGGTTCGCCAAGTGGGACGCCGGAAGGAGCAGCAAATCTACCACATCAACCTGCTCAAGAGGTGGGTGGCACCCCGGGAGCAACTGGCAGCTTTTGCCCAGGAGGAGACCCCAGTGGTCGCAGTAGGGGAACAGCTCTCTCCGATGCAGAAGGCGGAAATAACCACCCTGGTCAGACAATTCAAAGATGTGTTCAATACGCTACCCGGGCAAACCCGGATTATACAACATGAGATCCGCACGCCCCCTGGTGAAATCATTCGGCAGAGGCCCTACCGAATCCCGGAGGCTCGGCGGCAGGCTATTGAGGAGGAAGTAGCCCGGATGCACCAGCTGGGAATCATCGAGCCATCCCGCAGCCCTTGGTCCAGTCCCATCGTAATGGTCCCAAAAAAAGATGGAACTCTCCGGTTTTGTAACGATTTCAGACGGCTGAATGAAATCTCAAGCTTCGAGGGTTACCCCATGCCCCGTGTGGATGAGCTCTTGGTGAGGTTAGGTGGGGCCCGTTACATCTCTACACTCGATTTGACCAAGGGCTATTGGCAGGTGCCCCTCACCCCCGACTCAAAGGAGAAGACTGCCTTCAGTACCCCTGGTGGCCACTGGCATTACCGGGTTCTCCCTTTTGGCCTTCACGGGGCTCCTGCCACATTCCAGAGAATGATGGACATCATTTTGCGACCGCACCAGTCCTACGCCGCTGCGTACCTAGATGATGTGATCATCCACTCGGTGAGCTGGGAGGAACATCTCGATCGGTTACGGAGAGTACTAACGGAGTTGCGGCGGGCTGGACTTACTGCTAACCCAAAGAAGTGCCACTTAGGGCTTGCAGAGGCACAATACCTGGGCTACCAGATTGGCCGGGGGCTAATCCGACCTCAGAGCAGAAAGATAGAGGCGGTTCAGCAAGCGACGCGGCCCACCAACAAAACTCAGGTGCGTGCCTTTCTGGGACTAGCCGGATATTATCGTTGCTTCATACCAAATTTCTCCTCAATAGCCAGCCCTTTGACAGACCTGACCAAAAAGGGGCAGCCAGAAAAGCTGAAGTGGACGGCGGCAGCTGAAGCCGCATTCCAAACCCTCAAGGAGGCGCTCTCGTCTTCGCCCGTCCTACATGCCCCGGACTTCAGCTGCCCTTTCATCCTACAGACAGATGCTTCCGACACTGGCCTGGGTGCAGTCCTTTCCCAAGAGAAAGGAGGAGAGGAGCACCCAGTCGTATACATAAGTCGGAAGCTCACCCCCCCAGCAGAGACTCGATATGCAGCCGTGGAGAAAGAAGCGCTTGCCATCAAGTGGGCCATCTTAGAGTTGAGGTATTACTTGTTGGGCCGCACCTTCACTCTTATCACAGACCATGCTCCGCTCCAGTGGATGGCCCGGGCCAAAGATACTAATGCCAGGATCACCAGATGGTTCCTGGCCCTCCAGGATTTCCACTTTAGGGTCCAGCATCGGGCTGGGGCAGCTCATGGCAATGCCGATGGGCTCTCCAGGATGTGGTCACTATGGTCAGGCCGGTCAAATATAACACTTCCTCCCCCCCCCCCCCGATCTCCCTTGTCTCTCCACAGATGTTCACGCAGTACCAGGACGGCGCTTTGGGGGGGGGGGAGTGTGGCGAGCCAGCTAACGAGGGATTAGCGTCGCCCAGGAAACAGCGCTCACACTGCAATCACTGGGGAGAGCATGGTGATCAAAGACACCTGAACCTCATCAGCAGAACAGCTTTTAAGCAGAGGAAAAGGAGAGGTAGTGGAGCTTCGACTCCAGAACTAGACTAACACTGTGTTCTGGCTCTCTTTCAGATTCAGGTGTCTGAGGAACAGCCCGTCACGCCGCACCTACATGATACTTTGGGCTGCACAGCCAAGACTCCTACACCAGAGCACGCCAGCACTGCACAGTCTACTTTCACCCACTGCTCAATAAATCGCCCCTCTGGGGACTTCACTGCAGTACTGTCGTCCGTGTGATCACTCTCCCCGCCACACAAGCTATAGCTAAATATGTTTATCATGTGAATTATTGCTAAATATGCAGTTATATTACGGGCCGTTGGCATGAATTGTACTCGTGATGGAGCGGTGCTGGAGTGAGTGAAAACCACGACGCTCCGACTTTTAAAAAATCCTCTCCTCGCTCCAGTCAGAATCACTCCGCTCCGCTCATCCTCTGCTCGGCAGCGTGTCTCAAACGCGCGGGGGAGGGTTGAGCCCAATCAAAACTACGAGCCCTGAGTGGAGCGTCGGCCGTTTTTATTTTGTTGCGTCCATACAATATTTTTTAGAGTGTGAAATATAAATTTTCACAGAATGTAGCATATTCATGAACAATATATTCATGAATACAGAGTCCAGACATCAATAAAGTATCCGTTTATGAACATGTTCTATAGGCTTTTTTTTACAGACGTGACAAAAAAAACACAAGAGTTTTTATATATATTTTGTAGACTTTATGTGATTTAAAATGCACACAAACCAGAAGCACAATATCTGCAGAGAAGGGCTGGTCATTCTCGAAACATAAAATATCAATTTTATTTCAATTTTCGTTTTTGTGTTTCAGAGGAAAAATCAGTGTTAAGACATCTCTCCATTATGGACCGTTCTGAAAGAAGAATTTATGCAACCGTGTATAAAATGCTTTAAAAACTTTAACAGAGATGTCTAGAAGGTATTTAATAGATCTGCCTCCCACATAAGATTTTTCTAGTTACTAGTCATTCATTTGTCATTATTCAACTAATCGCAGGTTTAAATTAAATTTAGCCTACATCTATAATCCATAATGAGCCTTAATATATTGTAATGAAGAAAAAAAATTTAGACAAATAAGAATAAATGCTGCATGTGCACTCAGCATCATGCGCCGAGCAAATCTTGCACTTATATTTTAAGGAATATTATACAAACCTGCATTTAAATGCAGCTACAATGTATTTATTTATTTATTTATTTTACTTAAATTACATGAAAGCAAGAAGACTGAAGTTGTCAATTAATGAAGCTCTTTTTTACATCGTGTGTATTTCGAGAACTTGAGTTTAATCATGAGGACGTTTTATTAATCAGTCCATTCTTTAGAGTTTCAATGATTTAGTTAAATTGTGCAGGTTTATTTATTCGTTTCTTGTTTTAATTAGGCCTAAATAATGGGAGCGAAATTATTCAGTGTCTCATGTTTTACTAAAATAAAGAAAATAATTTATAAAACACGCAAGCCTAGCTCACTATACTACCACTTTTAATGCTCCAATGCAAAGTAAACCACAATTTATTTTGAATAATATAACACATAATTCATATTATATAAATAATACTGCACACTATTTAAATGTGTCAAATCTAAAGTATGGTGTAGAGAAAATATAAGCACAGGCTCATAGGTTTGATATTTATCCTGCTTGAATTTGTTCTAAGAAACGCACATATCTTTATAAGGACTAAACTTTCATCTGTGAATATTAATAGTTTTTTCTTTCATTTTCCCCCGACTGCAGTCGAATATAACACATCGGTGAGGCAAAGCTGACGTCTATTTGCGAAAATGTGCTTTGATGCGTTTGTTTGAAAACTTGTGATTTAAGCACCACTCAGCGGTCAAAAGCTGCAAATGCACTTTGCCGACGCCGTGGCGGTAGAACCAACGTTTTGGATGGCCACCTACTGTATGACCACCATCAATTCGTAGCAGTGAATGAAGAGGTATCATATCGATCACAAGTGCAGTATGGCGTACCGCAAGGTTCAGTACTAGGACCATTACTCTTCACGCTTTACATGTTACCCTTGGGAAATATCATCAGGAAACACGGTGTTAGCTTACACTGTTATGCTGATGATACTCAGCTCTATATTTCTTCGCGGCCCGGCGAAACATCCAATTTGAAAAACTAACGGATTCATAGTCGATATAAAAAACTGGATGACGAGTTTAATTTCTAACTTGCTAAATTCTGAAAAAACAGAGGTGTTAATTATAGGGCCTAAAAACTCTGCATGTAATAACCTAGAACGCTGTCTAAAACTTGATGGCTGCTCTGTCAATTCTTCATCATCAGTTAGGAACCTAGGTGTGCTATTTGATAGCAATCATTCCTTAGAAGCCCACGTTTCTAGCATTTGTAAACTGCATTTTTTCCATCTCAAAATCATATCTAAATTACGGCCTATGCTCTCAATGTCAAATGCAGAAATGTTAATCCATGCGTTTTATGACCTCTAGGTTAGATTATTGTTAATGCTCTATTGGGTGCTTGTTTTTTCTGCACGCTTAGTAAACAAACTCCAGTTAGTCCAAAATGCAGCAGCTAGAGTTTCTACTAGAACCAGTAAGTATATCATATTAGCCCGGTCCTGTCAACACTGCACTGGCTCCCTATCAAACATCGTATAGATTTTAAAATCTTGCTTATTACTTATAAAGCCCTGAATGGTTTAGCACCTCAGTATTTGAACGAGCTCTTGTTATAGTCCTCCACGTCTGCTGCGTTCTCAAAACTCTGGCACTTTCATAATACCTAGAATAATCAAAGTCAACTGCCTGGGCGGCCAGATGCCTTTTCTTATTTAGCGCCCAAACTCTGGAATAACCTACCTAATATTTGTTCGGGAGGCAGACACACACTTTGCAGTTTTAAATCTAGATTAAAGACCCATCTCTTTAACCTGGCTTACACATAGCACACTAATACGCTTCTAATATCCAAATCCGTTTAAAGGATTTTTTAGGCTGCATTTATTAGGTAAACCGTGGAACCGGGAACACTTCCCATAACACCCGATGTACTTGCTACATCGTTAGAAGAATGGCATCTACGGGCTAATCCGTTACGGTCTGTAGTTCTGTCTCTAGTCTAGTCTGTTTCTCTCCCGTAGCCACCAGATCCAGACAGTATCCAAGTCAGAAGGTCACTGCAGTCACCCGGATCCAGTATGTATGCCAGACCAGATGGTGGAGTCAGCACCTAGACAGGACCTCTACAGCCCTGAAAGAGAGCGGAGACCAGGACAACTAGAGCCCCAGAGACAGATCCCCTGTAAAGACCTTGTCTCAGATGACCACCGGACAAGACCACAGGAAACAGATGATTGTTCTGCACAATCTGACTTTGCTGCAGCCTGGAATTGAACTGCTGGTTTCGTCTGGTCAGAGGAGAACTGACCCCCACGACTGAGCCTGGTTTCTCCCAAGGTTTTTTCTGCATTCTGTCACCGATGGAGTTTTGGTTCCTTGCCGCTGTGGCCTCTGGCTTGCTTAGTTGGGGACACTTCATTTACAGCGATTATCGTGACTTGATTGCAAATTATTGCACAGGTACTATTTAAACTGAACTGAGCTGCATGATGACATCACTGAATTCAATGATGAACTGCCTTTAACTGTCATTTTGCATCATTGACACACTGCTTTCCTAATTAATGTTGTTCAGTTGCTTTGACGCAATCTTTTTTAAAGCGCTATATTAATAAAGATGACTTGACTTGACTTGACAAACTATATAAGACTCAAATAACTAAAATGTGACTAAGACTATTAAGCATTTCGATCTCAAGATAAAGACTAAGACTAAATCAGAAATCCCTGTTTAAAATGAACACTGCTCTGCTCCATATGGGGACATTTTACAGACCCATATATGGTGCATCTGCAGAAATGCCTCCGTGATTGAGTTTGTTTGGCTTCTTTTCTGCTGATTATGAAACTTGTTCTCTGTGTCACAGTGCATGTTTGCCATGCTAACAAGGGCTGTTCTCAAACATTTTAAGGGTCAGTGATTCAAATCAAGAAAAAGGGCACCACATCACTGTTGTGTACTGTATTTGTTTCTAGCATCTAACGAATAAGTACTATTATCTAATGAATAGTTTTTATAATCACATTGGCATTAATGTCAGAACCTTGATGTCATTCTTCAAAACTCTAAACTCACTACTGATGATCAAAGTAAACTTTTTTTCAACTTTTAGCATATTTTTTCTATTAGATACAATATGTAAAATAATGCACGATATGACACAGTGGTTTCAAATGTTCAGAGCTTGCTTTACTTCTTTTTCTGCAGTGCAAACATACATTCTTAAAGACACACTGACAAAATAACAACATTACATCTGCTCTCCTCAACAGATAAAATTCTTAATATAACCACTACAAATAAATACAGTAGGTGGCCAGCCAGAACGTGCTTCTTATGGCCGAGATTGCCGCCGCCGCCGGTGGTTTACAATGCATCAGAGCATTAAAAGCTGTACCCTATTTCATGCTACATACATAGATTCTAAATGTCAATCTTCTTACATTACTTAATATTTGTCACAAATACAGTTTTCATTTATATATCAAAATTCCTTTAATAAAACAGCATGCGTTTTTGTTACCTGTCCTTTATTCTGACAAAGAATACTTGGGGAAAAGATATCTGTTCACTAATTAAGAAATTGTTGCATAACCTATTTTATGAATTCTTTCCTTTATTTTAGTACAGCGTGAGGCACTGTATAATTTCGCTCCCATTATTTAGGCCTAACTAAAACAAGAAACAGATAAATTAAACTTGGCACGATTTAGGTAAATCATTGAAACTGAAAGAAGGGACGGATTAATAAAACACCCTCTGTTTAAACTCAAGTTCTCTCATTATAATTATGCTGATGACTGATAGCATACTGTGTAGGTCTATATACTGCTGTGATCTGTGTCAGGCTTTCCATTTACATCATTTTAGAAATGAATTTATTCTAATAACATTTTAGAAATTGCATTTTTTCCTGGAGATTCAGCCCACTGCGGGTCAGAAATGTACAGGCGGACTGAAAGACAAATCATCAAAACTAAATTAAATGACATATAATGTTCATTGTCAATATTATCTTGAAAAATGTTTCACATAACTTGTGTCACTATCTGCTCTGAGAGAGCAAGATTTTGGTTGTTGCAGTAAACATTTTAATATAACTTAAAAACAAATACCTTAATTTAATAAAACTGTTTTAAGAAAACCATTTAGATTTGGCCTATGCCCATGTAAGCCCAAGCCTGCTTCAGTTTTGTTTTAGGACAACACATTCTCACTCCCAACTCGTCACATATTGACGTTTGGTCAGGACCCTTTGGTGTCACTTTTAGGGTGCTTTCCCACCTGTAGATCAATTGCTTTGTTCCGCAGCGGGGATTACATTTATTACAATGTTGCTTTTTATTCTTATTGCGGTTCGCTTTCATACAGCAATGTTTCTAAACGGACAAAATTTTGTCATGATCCTGACTTCTTTCTCTTTCTCCCTCTCTTTATCTCACACACACTCACTCACTCACTCTCCTATTACCCACACACCTTTCCCTTTGCTCTATTAATCTCCTTCAGCTGTTTCCCATTTACTCTACTCTTCGTGCTTATTCCTTTTACACCTGTTCCCCCTTCTCCCTAAATTAACTCTCCTACTTTCCTCCTCCCTTTTCCCTTCTTTGCCAGATTATTCCAAGATTCTCACAATCATCAGACGTCTTTCTCTACATTCCCTATGGTCCTGTCATGTCCTAGTCTTGTCTGGTTAGGGATTGCTGCTTAGCTGTTTTTTTCTGTATTTATCTCCTTGTTTTGCACTGTGCTCAGCTCACTGGTCTCTCAAGGCTGCCAGCACCCGTGTCCCTACGGTTTCTCCAAGAGTGAACTGAGAGTACCGCAGTTTGCCGCTGCTCGCCCACGGACCCATCTATCTGCCCCCTCTGTGCGGCTACGGAGCTGTCTACTGCACATACTGCTTATCGCCAGGCGGCCAGCGCTTTTGGTTTCGATATTCTACAACAAGTGAATGTTTTGGTTCTAGTTATTTTTCTACATGAAGAGTTATATGTAGCGTGAACCAGACAAATTAAAGATTCGATCGGGAGCCTGGTTGAAACATGAGCCGAATTCCACAGAAAGGCAGGATGTTGTAAATCAACTCCCAGCACCACAGTCTGATAACCCCCCCATTTCACAGAACAGCTTTCAACATTAACACCATTAGAACAATTATTGACAATTTCAATTCGAAGAAGAGATTGTCTGAATTGGGGGCAAGTAATCGAAGAGATGGACAGTCTGACCCTCACATGTAAAGCCATGAGAGTAAACAAGATCGTTGGATTGACTTCCCCCCACCTAGCAGAACCAGACTGAAATTCCTAAGGAGACCTGTTAACCCCTCTGGTGTTCACAGGAGATATCCGTACTCCCCAGAATGGCACAGAGAATGCCTTCCAATGCATATATGCACCAAAATGAACTCAAAAAAGACTTCTAAATGGATATCAGTCCATTGCTTAACTCCATATCATTTATGTAACCCACACATTTGACTTTAATGTTTCTAATCACTTATTGTGTATGTCTTTTTAAATAACTCTTGAATAGCTTAAGGGATCATATTCATGTTTAGTATGTGTGTGTTCGAATCTTCTTGCTTGAAACTTTTCTGACCATCAGTTATTTGTCAAATGTATCATATTCTTGTTATAGGAATCATGTCCAAATTATACCCTGCAAGAGCGGGAAAATTCGGACCACGAGCTTGATAAGATAACATATGATTTATGAATGGGGTGGGGACAAACATCGAACACCCTGAGAAAAGACAATATCTAATTGGTCAAGACAACATTTGAGGTGTGGCCAAAAGGCCAGTTTAAATACTCAGGACACCATCAAATTTTGCTTTTAGCTTTGAGCTTTTGTTTAGCTTTTGCTATCAGTCATGCCGGCTTTTAGCCTGCTTTTAGTCATGCTTTGTCATCACTTTTAGCGTTCTTTGAGCGCTGGTTCCAGCGTGCTTAGGCCTGCACGCTTGCTGCTACTTAGCCACAATGAGAAGAAACACCACCTAGTCTCGTCAAACTTTACTTCTTTTCTTTTCCGTTTGAGAGTTTCGTGTTCTGAGTTAAGTTTTGTAACGCTGTGTCTCCGAGTCTGACCTCGCGTGCCCGTCTGAAACTACAACCAGCCCACAACTCCGCATCTTCAGCCTACGCCCAACCACGGGCTTCCCAAGACGTCACTTCAACGACTACTGAACTTCCAGCCAATCAGCAACTTCGGGAAAACCCCTTTTCAGAGACAACAAAGGGAACCCCGTTAAACAGGCACACGCAAGTAACCTCCAGACTCACATCTGTACTGGTGTTATCTAATATAATTTTAACCTCATTGAGGAACTCAGTGCGAGGGTTAATTAAGTGATTAATGGTTGTTCATGTCTATGCAATTTCACGTATTGCTGTAAACTTGGGATTTCACATTTTCATTCCTCTTAAACTCATTCTTTCCCTAACTTTCTATCCTCCTGCAACTTGTGTGAATGTGTGAGTGCGTGTGCTTATGTGTTAGATTAGTTTATATGTCTTAGATTTATCTAATAAAGCCTTATTTATATTGGAAGAGGAGTATTTTGTGTTTTGTGCTCACAAGTTAATGTCTTAAACTGCCGATCTTGTTACTGTGCTAATTAATAGTGTTTTCACTATACTTTGGATATTAATAATCCAGCGCATATTTGATGTTAAACGGCTCATTCAGTGAATCGCTGGCCGTTTCAGTGATCAGCCGTGAAACAGTGATTCTGTTCAAATTCCCTTTAAAATCTTAAATGATTCCCTTTGAGCTAAATTGACCTGTTTCCCTTACATCTGTTTGTTTTTAAATGAACTCTCTGGCAAGCCCCTGTGTTTTCATTAAAGACTCTTTTTGCTCCGCAATTGCTTTCTGGTCCTCTTACCTCATAACAAATTTGTTAATACAGTCAAGCGCGAGTAAACTGTTCTCTCATTGGTCAAAGTTTGACAGTTTATTTTCCGGGATTCCACTGCAGTCAAAGCTGTCATCTGTCAGTATGGAACACCAACAGCTTTGCGGGCTTATTGTTGTTTTTTTTTTTTTTTTTTTTTTTTGGGCTTATTGTTGTGTAGATTTCATTATATTAATTTATCACTTTGAGCAGGAGTCCCAGGATTCAAAAAGGAAAAACTTTAAGTGCACATACTAGGAAGAAGAGCAATAAGATGGCATTATAAAATGAAAAAGTTCACTTTGATTTTGAATGGTGAAGACATGCTCACCCACAGACATTCACATGGTTCAATTTTGAAGTATAAGCAAAACAACAAAGCTAATGCGTTACCCATTATACATTGTGAAATAGCCTAGTTCGTTGGTCCGTTAGATTGGATTGCTTTCTCACTACAACCGAACCGCTCTGAGTCAAAGACCACCTTGTTTCAGGCAATCTCGGGCTGATTGTTTTGGCGCAGATCCGAGTGCGATTGCCGTGTTCACATATGCCCAAACGAACCGAGCTAAGGGGGGAAACACACCAGGTTCAGAAACAACGGGCCAGGTGTGAAAGCGCCTTTAGATGCACAGGGTATCCCCTTAGCATAATTTTTTTGAAGTACAGGGTCCTCCATTTCTTTAAATAAGAAACCTTTTGGTGTCAATATGCAGACGTGAAAGGCATTGGAAATTTTATCATCATGATTAAATTATATATTGGGTAATAATTTAACTATTATTGCATATATATTGAGGAGTGATTTTATCAAAAAACCGTCACAATAATTGTATTTTACATTTGATAGTATTTTAACAGTAGCTTCCTCCCGCCGCATACAACTGATTAAAAAGTCAGTAAAATGGCATGGGGGGTGCTATGGAGGGGCTATCAGGTGCGAAGTTGAGGTGAACGGTGATCATTTAACAACGTCCGTGGTCACCGAGATCTGGACGTCGGGAAAATTATCGCATTCAAAAATAAAATTAGTTATCTTAATTACTAATCTGCTGTTTAAATCTCCTCGTGTGTGCATGTATAATTAAGTTTAGACAGAATGTGCAAGAATGTTTAGTATCCCTGGTCTGAAAATGATTGCTGCGAGATGCTGCCGAAGTGAATGTGTGAACACGGCTTGAGAGAGTTGTGAGTGAGGGTGTGGGCACAGCCTGTGCCGTGTTGGCAGATCCAGCTATTATACTTGTCTTTTCCAAGTAATTTGACATTTTATAAAGTTAATCAATTGGGAAGTTGCAGTTTAGGTTTAGCGATATCTTTATCTTATTTATTGACAAAAGATTTGAAGAATTATTTTTTTTTCATAGTAATATCTGGCAACATTGCAACGATGACAGTTATCAAAAGTGCCCACGGACAGGTTATTGCTTACAGGATTCTTAACCTCACCCCAGACCTCACTAAATTTCAAACCCCGATAAACTTTACACTAAACTTCATAACCTATAAGTTAAAAACATAATGCGATGGCTTGCTGCCTCAGATGCGGCCGTTCTATTAAAAAAAATCCTGAAAAGTAGTGGTTAATGAGGCCATCAGCAGCGTGTATACAGTATGAATAGGCCTAGTGAAATGTTTATGAATAGCGGTATGGGGGTGGGGGGACTGGATGCTGTCTGCTGCCTAATGACTTCCAATCAACTATTGGAGACAAAAGGTTGTTTTTGGAGGCTGATTGCTATCTAGCATCAGTTTATGGGGACTCGTAAATGACTCAATGTAATTTTCATGCAAAAAAATAATAATTTAGAAGTCTGTAAGTTTTTTTTTTTTTTTTTTTTTTTTTTTTTTTTTTTTTAAATATAATTATTAACTTTTTTAAATAAAATAATGGCATTTTTAAGAATGAAAAATCTAATTTTGGAGCTTGAAAATTAACACCTTAGCCACGTTTCCACTGTCGGGCCAAAAGCGGGCGTGCTGGTGCGTGCCAGGGCCACTGTCACTTCCGGGTATTGATTGTGCCTTGCTGGTGCTTCCTCTGGGCCAACGGCCCAGGTTTTTTGGCCTGACGAAAATCTTGGGCCAAAGCAGGCCAGCTGGGGCTAGAGGGGTGGTTAAGAACAAAGGCGGAATTTCTCTGCGTCTGGAGAGCGTCAGCGCCGCGGATAATTTCAGAAAGCTAACAGCAATAACACCAGCATTAAAAACTTTTTACAATAAGTTGAGCTGAAAACTCACTTTCAATCAGCAGCGAGTGTTTGAAATAACTTGATCCGATGTGGATTATAATCACAAGGCAGAATTATTTGTAAGCGATGCTAAAGACTCGTTATGCACGCTAGCCATTAAAGTTACCATAGTAAACGTGGTAAATGCGACCACTTGAAAAAATTAGACGTCATCTTATTCTCTATCACAATTGTGTATTTATTTAGTAACATATTTTATCTGTCATAAGTCTCGTCTCTAGAGTTTAGCTCCGTGTAGCCTATGTCATAAAAATATAATGGTTTTTGTTCTGGAGTGTGGTGAGGGGGGCGTGGTTCAGCGAGGCCTGCAGCGGAGAGAGTTGGGAGACGAGCGGTGAGTAAGTGGGTCAAATACAAATGACGAACACCTGTGTCTTGATCCAGTGATTGGCATGGCGAGACCAAATAAAAAGGCCGGAAGTGAGCTGGAGAAGAGAAAGAGACTGACTGTTTGGTGTGGTGACCGTGCCTTCTCTGGAGAGCCTTGTGAATTGTTGCATACAAATTGTGCCATTTTGAGCGCTGGTAGCCCAACGTTTTGTTAGTTTTATTTTTTGAAGCAAACGTCACCAGCAGCAGTCTATCCAACCCCGCTCTCTTCCTTCCTTCCGATCATTGACTTTATTACATGGAGCTTTAATAAAATATAGAAATGATCTATCTTTCTAAATGTGATGTATATACAGTAGGTAGACATCCAAAACGTTACTTCTACCGCCGCTCGTACCGCCGCCGCGGCGTCTGCAAAGTGCATTTGCAGCTTTTGACCGCTGAGTGGCGCTTTAACCACAAGTTTTCAAACAAGCGCATCAAAGCACATTTTTGCAAGTAGACGTCATAAATATATTTGATTGCAGTCGGGGAAAATGAAAGAAAAAATATTTTTATATTCACAGATGAAAGTTTGGTCCTTATGAAGATATATGCGTTTCTTAGAACGAATTCAAGCAGGATAAATGTCAAGCCTATGAGCTGCTTATATTTTCTCTACACCATATTTTAGATTTGACACATTTAAATAGTGTGCAGTATTATTTATATAATATGAATTATGTGTTATATTATTAAAAAGAAAATGTGGTTTACTTTTGCATCGGAGCGTTAAAAGTGATAGCCTATTGTGAGCTAGGCTTGCGTGTTTTTTAAAATTAGTTTCTTTATTTTAGTAAAACGTGAGGCACTGAATAATTTCGCTCCCATTATTTAGGCCTAATTAAAACAAGAAACGAATAAATTAAACCTGCACGATTTAACTAAATCATTGCAACTCTAAAGAATGGATGGATTAATAAAACGTCCTCACTTATCAACAAAGTGCACACGATGTAAAAAAAAAAAAAAAAAATAGCTTCACTTGACAACTTCAGTGATTTTAAATGGAGTCTTCTTTGCTTGCTTTCATATAATTTAAGTTAAGTAAAAATAAATAAATAAAATAAATAAATAAATTGCAGCCATGCAGGTTTGTATAATATTCCGTAAAATATCAGTGCAAGATTTGCTCTGCATGATGCTGAGTGCACGCAGCATTTATTCTTATTTGTCTACATATTTTATCTTCATTACAAATCTTGTTTGGTTTTATTTTGGATAATTGCATGTAAAAAAATATTTACTTTGTAATGTATATGCAAAATGTGAATTATTATATATATTCAAGTGTTTGTGCAAAAATTATTAATGCGCATGCATGACAGGGAGGCGCCCTCTCGATCACGTAATTTTTTTCCTAATAATGAAATAACTGAAAATTGTGGCGTCTCCCATACATGAGAAATATATCTACAGAAAGCTTGAAATGTATTTTAAACGAATCAATTCAAAACGAAAGCATTATGTAATCTGTGAAGGTTTTATTTCTGTTTAAAGGCGCGTCCATGTGGAGAGAGTCAGCACTGTGAATTTCATCTAGCAGCCGACAAGAAAACATTTGTTTATTAATAAACAATTAAAATGTCTCCTTTTTCATAATTATTAGGCTACTTCTGCCTGTGCTTTGTGACGAATTTAATGCATGTTCTTGAGCGTGGAATATATTAAGGCTGGTTTATAGTTGTAAATTTAATATAAACTTGCGATTAGTTGAATAATGACAAATGAACGACTAGTAACTAGAAAAATCTTACGTGGGAAGCAGACCTATTAAATACCATCTAGACATCTCTGTTAAAGTTTTTAAAGGATTTTATACGCGTTTGCATAAATTCTTCCTTCAGAACGGTCTGTAATGGAGAGATGCCTTACTGATTTTTCCTCTGAAACACAAAAACGAAAATTGCAATAAAATAAATATTTTATGTTTTGAGAATGATTGGGCTCAACCCTCCCCGCGCGTTTGAGACACGCTGCCGAGCTGAGTGAGCGGAGCGGAGTGATTCTGACTGAAGAGGAGCGGATTTTTTAAAAGTCAGGAGCGTCGTGGTTTTCACTCGCTCCAGCACCACTCCATCACGAATACAATTCATGCCAACAGCCCGTAATATAACTGCATATTTAGCAAGAATTCACATGATAAACATATTTAGCTATAGCTTGATACACATAATCTCTCCGATCAGAAGACTAATGACGGCAATAGTCGAGCGGGATATTACAGGCTAGTTCTCAAGGAATTTGTCTTCCTTTTACTGATTATTTTCGGGTTAAAGCATGATTTAAACAGATACAGCACATTCACACGTAATCGCTGTCGCAATAATGCATTCAAACAAATGTAATCTTACAGTAGGTTACTTCATCTGTATCTGATTTTGAATGAGCAGAAATCTTGTAACAAATGCATCGATCTGTAGATAAAATAACTGATGTAAACTGTTATTTTTCATCACAAACAAAATTTTGCACAGCAGAAAGCAGCAATTATCCCTTTTAATGCTAACAATTTTATTAGTTTGGCTTTTGGTAGGACAAAAAGTTTGCACACAATAGCCTAATCCCCTTTGAAACTCTCCTGTAATTTTATTTATTTATTTATTTTTATTTTATTTTATTTTTATAAGCTATTATGAACATAACATTTCAACTTTTAGCCACGGAGTGAAGGTGGAGCAGTGTTTTCTGGTATCAATGAACGCGGAGCTTAGTGATTATTAAATGCTCGGAGCGCGGAGGGAAATTGTTGCTGCTCCACTCCGCTCACGTAGGCCTGCTGTACTGCCGAGTGAGAGAGATGTTTCGCCCTATATGAACAAGGCCGTCCGGTGTAGACACGGTTAGACAGTGTCTGCTATATTTTCAAATAATTGATATAAGAAATAAAAATAAATACATAACCTAAACCAGCGGCATAACGAGATGAAAATATAGACTAGAAAACTGATTTAGGCCTACACTTGGTCTGTCCTCCGTCCATGACACTGACTCACTGCGGAGCTGCCAGTTTTAATCTGAACCAGCTCTTGACGCCGAGTGGATGGCATGATGGGCTAGTATTAAAAAATAATATATTTTTATATTAAAACTTGTTTTGAACAATTTCTTTGTCATTTGAATATTGATTTTAAGGGAGGCAAAAAAAAAAAAAAATAGATTTAAATTGTAAATCGGATTTTTTTGTGAAAAAAATCGGGGATTTTTTAGGCCATATGCCTATAGCCCAGCCCTAATGCAACAGTTTTTTTTTTTTTTTTTTAAGTTAAGGCAACCTTTTTTTTTTTTTAAGTTATAATAACTAATAAACTTTATTGCGCTATACAGTAGTCAACATTTGAAGTGATCAAACCTTTCTTTAAAGTTGGTCCTAAAACCTGTTCTGCAAGTTTGAAACCCTCATAAGACTGTCCATATGAAAGAGCAAGAAATTCACACCTTTATCTCGACCCCCACAAGCTATACAGAACTACACCCCAACCCCCTCCAGCTGAACTGAACTCGGTCTGTTTTTGGTCTGTGAGGAACGGTGTGTTGTCATGTTACTGGGTTGAAAACATGCCTGCACTCACAGCAGCCCTTCTCTTTTATTCATTATTTTCTCGCAGCCCATATTATTATTTTCACTAGATCAAAATAATAACAAATTATCAATTGATAATTAATCATTATTTTTTGCAAAAATCATTGTTATTTGTGAACGTAGGCGTTTGCGGAAGGCTTTAAGACCAAGAGGAATCCTCCGTAAGCTGCTCCCGCTTCACAGAGCGCGGACGCGCGCAAACTGACCCAATATTTAGCAAGGCAGGAAAACATTCAGTCTACCTGAAGGAAGACGTATTTAACAGTTAATGCTGTTAAATAGAGAGTAAAAAAAAATAAAATAAAAAAAAACCAACATGTAGGAGATATGCGAGCGATTCATAGATTTAAAAAAGAAAAAAAAAGTGGGTGCTTGGTTTCAGAAAACGAATACAGCTCGTAAAAAAATGCTATGATTTCATAGAAATAAATTTAATTAAATTTTTTGCCGAGATTCAACTTGAATTTTAACATCACAGCTGAGCACGCGAGAGCAGATCTAAGTTATATTTGTTTGTTTCA